>NC_083618.1:24427086-24564586 GCF_963584025.1 Labrus mixtus | reverse complement strand
CTCTCTCTCTCTCTCCCTCTCCCTCTCCCTCTCTCTCTCTCTCTCTCTCTCTCTCCATTTCTTTCACTCTGGTTTCATTTGCAGACTCAGAATGAAGATGACCTCACAGGAAGTCTTAAGTCTCTCGTACGGGGATCTCAGTTCAGACCTTTGCCGTGGTCAAATTCATATCCAGGATGTAGGAAAAATAGGTAGAAGTGAGCTGCACTGGGTAAAAAAAAAAATCCAGGATGTAGTTTGTTTTTCACAAAAGTGTATCTCATGAAAGTTCACCTCTTGGACCGTCTGTTCCTCCTTGTTTTGCATTCTGCTCTGATTTGAATACTCTGTGAAGCGTCACAAACTGTGAGGTTGAGTCAGACGTCTGCAGGAGGATCTGACTCTACACTCCCATATCTGAGTCTCTGTAACAGAAGAGACAAAGTGATGAAATACGACTTCATACTGTTCCTCCTTTTGCCTGCAGTGGGTGAAAAGGTCGATAAGCGTCGAAAAAAAGTGAGACGGAGTCATTAGGAGCTGTATTTAACCTCGTCAGGCTGTACGTGACATAAAACCATGAACGCACATTGAAGCTTCTCTGCATTTCACACTTAAATGGATGATGCTGCTTGCACACAGGCTCAGCTGACCCTGAGGTCCACCTACTGGTCATGAATATTCATGTTTCAAGTGTTTCTGCAGACAGCAGACGCTCATTATAATATCTGAAACGTTATGTTTAAGCTCTGTTTCACCGCCGTATGTCTCTAAGCTGGTGTGAAAATCAGATATCCAGATTTCTGCGGGAGTCTCCTGGTGGAGCGAGGAACTGCGAGAGTCTCCTGGTGGAGTGAGGAGCTGCAGGAGTCTCCTGGTGGAGCGAGGAGGAGCTGCAGGAGTCTCCTGTTGGAGCAAGGAGCTGCAGGAGTCTCCTGGTGGAGCGAGGAGGAGCTGCGGGAGTCTCCTGTTGGAGCAAGGAGCTGCAGGAGTCTCCTGGTGGAGCGAGGAGGAGCTGCGGGAGTCTCCTGTTGGAGCGAGGAGGAGCTGCGGGAGTCTCCTGTTGGAGCGAGGAGGAGCTGCGGGACTCTCCTGGTGGAGTGAGGAGGAGCTGCAGGAGTCTCCTGGTGGAGTGAGGAGGAGCTGCGGGACTCTCCTAGTGGAGTGAGGAGGAGCTGCGGGACTCTCCTGTTGGAGCGAGGAACTGCAGGAGTCTCCTGGTGGAGTGAGGAAGAGCTGCGGGAGTCTCCTGGTGGAGCGAGGAGGAACTGCGGGAGTCTCCCGGTGGAGCGAGGAGGAGCTGCGGGAGTCTCCTGGTGGAGCGAGGAGGAGCTGCGGGAGTCTCCTGGTGGAGCGAGGTGGAGCGAGGAGGAGCTGCGGGAGTCTCCTGGTGGAGCGAGGAGGAGCTGTGGGAGTCTCCTGGTTGAGTGAGGAGGAGCTGCCGGAGTCTCCTGGTGGAGCTGCAGGAGTCTCCTGGTGGAGCGAGGAGGAGCTGCGGGAGTCTCCTGGTGGAGCGAGGAGGAGCTGCAGAGCGGCCATGTTTATGTTAGCGTGCTGCTGGAGGAGCACGCTGTCGGGGCTCAGGGGAGGTTTGGTGCTCCAGGGAGAGACGCTGCAAACAGAAATGTCACAGACGATCTGCACTCCTGTGAAGTTCCAGAAAGTTTCAGTCCGCCCCTGAAATCTCCCCGGGCTGCTCGTCCACAGCATTAAGAAGCATTAAGGTTTTTGTTCAGGCACATGTTGAAAAACGTTCAGATGGAATCCTCTCACAGTAGCAGATGTTACGGATGGATTGCACTTCTGCTTTTTTTCAGCTACAAATCGGTTTCCTGATGATAAATCTGCTCGTGTGCAGAGTGATGCTCAGCTGACTGAGGTGCTGCTGTGATTAAAGCTGATGTCTAAAAGCTGACCTCTGACCTCAGAACAGTGACATTCGGCTGACAGTGTTTGGTCTCAGTCGTCTCTGCGTCTTCTTCAGCAACAATGCTCTGAACCCCCACCCCCCCACCTCCACCTCCACCATCAGCTCAGGCAGCTCCCTCACGCTGACATCTCTCCATTAGTGCATGTCCATAGGATCCTGTTTGTGCATGTGTATATTTCAGCTTATGTGTGTGTTGCATGATTTACAGAGTGTAAAAACAGAAATTTAATAATCTTAATCTTAATCTTTTTAGCGGGCGTTTTTCTGGTTAACAGGAAGTTAAATGTCACACTCAGCCGGGGCAGTTATATCTGTTCTGAACTCTCCTGAGGGCTTTAGGGTGGTTTCACATCAGGGACCCGGGCCCAGATTTTGAGTACGCTTGTCCGGTAATTTGATTAGAGTGAACACAAACGTACCGCTATATGACGTCATTCTTAAACGCCTCCTGTCACTTCAGAAACCGTCATAACCGTGCAGCACGGGCGCGTTTCGTCCTCTGAGCTGTACGGTAGATCTGGAAGTAGGAAGAGGGTCGTTACGTTGGCGTCTTAAAAAATAGCATCCACAGTTAGTTCCAACGCCAGTGGTTGCCATGGTTACGCATTTGCAAACCAACAACGTGCATACTGCCCCCTGCTGTATCAGACTGTGTACATATTCAAGTGTTTCTTGGGTACGGAGCGATGTTACTAATGTGAACACGGACCAGCGGTGGGAGGGGGGAGGGGCCAATCATGCTCGAGCACGGTACAAAACGATCGCCCCTTATTGTGAAACACCTTTACTATGAGCTGCTGTTGGGGGGGTTTAGGTCACATGGAGGCAGATGTTCATATCACTCATGCTGCTCTTCTGTTTTTCTCTTCCAGGTGTTCACGGGTCTCCTGAAGCACACGCCTCCTCCGGCCTCCTCTGCAGCCGCCGCCTCCTCCTCGTTGGACCAAAACAGCAACGCACAAACCGCAGTTCCCACAATCCCACGGGGTCACCTGGTTGTGGGCTCCAAGGACCAGCTCCGCCTCCTCACCCCTTTAGGCAGCACGGCGGCGTCCAATCACTGCGCGACTGCGTCCGGGGTCCACGCCGCTAAGCACGCCGGAGGAGGAGGAGCCCCCAGACCTCCTTCCTCCCTGAGCGAGGAGGACGATGGAGGAGGAGGAGGAGGGGGGGGAAGGGTGAAGAAGAAACGGAGGAAAAAGGACAAGAGAGAGCGAGGAGTGGAGGCGGGGGAGAGAGAGAGGGAGAGCAGCAAACCAAAGAAACGGAGAGAGGAGAAGGAGAAGGAGAAGGAGGCGACGACGGTCACTCTGAGGAGGGGCAAGGAGCCTAAGGAAGGGAAGGAGAGGAAGGAGAGAAGGACAAAGGTGAAGGAGGGGAGGAAGGAGAGCAGGACAGAGCTGAAGAATGTGTCAGGGGGGAGAGCGGCGCCCGGCCCCGCTCAGGTGCCCGTTAAGGTACCCGGGAAACGAGGGAGGAAACCCAAAGTGAAAGTCCTCCCTCCTCTGCCGACGAATCAAGGTACGCACACACAAAAACCACTGTGTGTGTGTGTGTGTGTGTGCGCGCGCGCGCGTGCGTGTGTGTGAGCGTCACCGTGACACCAGGATATTAAACTCTGACGCCACTCTAGTAAAAATCAAACCATATCAACACCTATTTGTTACCGTGGCAACCAAGTTAGTAATTTATAGTTATAGTGTGTGTGTGCGTGTGTGTGTGACTGTGTGTGTGTGCTGTTCTGTTCTGTAACGTCTTAAATTCATGGTCAGACATGACGGCATAAATTTATCTGATTACGATGTGACGGTTGGATTTAATTAAAGATGAGGATGTGTGTGTGTGTGTGTGTGTGTGTGTGTGTGTGTGTGTGTGTGTGTGTGTGTGTGTGTGTGTGTGTGTGTGTGTGTGTGTGTGTGTGTGTGTGTGTGTGTGTGTGTGTGTGTGTGTGTGTGTGTGTGTGTGTGTGTGTGTGTTTGTGTGTGTGTGAGCATGAGCATCGTTTGGTTTGCCTTCATTAGACAGGTCAGTAGAGAGAGAGAGGGAGAGAGAGAGGACAGAGAGAGAGGGGGGGGTGACATGCGAGAAAGCAACGCTTCAATAACACGTTCAATAAATAATTAATCGTGTTTAATAAAAAGAACATCAGGAAATGAGAGACATGAAATCAATAAGAACAATAAAGCTGTTTTCGCATATGCTCATCTGAAATCCTCCTGATCTGTTCACACATACTCCTCACAGAGGGAGACGATCCCTGTCAGACAGGAGGGGGAAACATAACGCAGCAGGTTCATTAGAGCACGGAGATGGTAGAGGTGGCGTGCAGACAGTCTATGGTCGTGCAGCGATCACAGGAAAATATCAGGATGTTTTGTGTGAGTATGAAGACGTCTGAATGGATGATGTCATGTCTTATTATCAGGTGCAGGTTAATAACGTCTGAAGTCACATGAAACGTGTCACCACAGATTCTTTAGCATCGCCTCACTCACGCATTTCCCTCCTTTGTCCTCCCACAGCACCTCCTCCTCCTGCTCCTCCTCCGGGTCTCCACACTAAAGTCTCGGTCCAGCCCCACAAAAAGAACCATGGCCCGGCCAACAGCAAGAGGCCGGCCCCCTCAGCGCCTAAACAGAGAGGCCGCAAACCCAGGTGAGATAACACTCTGACACTCTACAGAGAGAGAGGAGACATAAGCTGCTCCCTGAAGAGGAGTGCGATGAAAGTGTCAAAGGATGCTCTTCTTCTTCTTCTTCTTCTTTTTCTTCTTCTTCTTTTCATTTTCAGGCTGTGCTTTTGTTTTATTGTCGGTGAGGAATATTTTAAACGTCTGCATCCAGAGAGGAGAGAAGGTGAACTAAAGCGTCTGCTGTTTGTTTGTTTGTTTACTCGTTTGAACGTCAGCCATGCAGGCAGCGCTGCTAGCTTGGCTTGTTGTGAGCATGAACACTTCATGTGATCTCCCAGCTGTCATTGGTCAAGAGGCGGGGTTACACTCTGGACTGTTCACCAGCCAATCACAGGGCTGACATATAGAGACAGACGACCAGCCACACTCACATTCACACCTACAGCCAATTCAGAGTCAGCAGTTAACCTAACGAGCATGTCTTTGGACTGTGGGAGGAAGCCGGAGTACCCGGAGAGAACCCACACATGCACGGGGAGAACATGCAGACTCCACACAGAGAGGCTCCTGTCAGACGGGGATTCTAACCAGGAACCTCCTCGCTGTGAGGGGACAGGACTAACCACTACAGCACCATGCAGACCTCATTTAAAGAACAATCAGGATATGATCCTAACACACACTCCTAACCTGCACGTGATATTTAAGATGGCATCCGTCTCTCCGCGCTCTGTCGTTGTAAAGCAGTGATGGTGTGTCTGAGTGGGAAACCCTCGTGCTATCCATAACTCTCAGAAACACTCACACTCTCATCATCATGTGACTTGCGTCTCCACGGTCAGACGACGCTGAGAGGAGCAGTATTTAACGGGTGTGTTTACGCCTCTTTTTTTTTTTTTTTAAATACAAAAGCCTGAGGCTGGTGGAGTTTGTGTTCGGAGGTGATGCAGCCAGGCACCTTTAATATTTCTTTTCTTTAATGTATTTTAAAAAAAAATGGAGGTCAAACGAGATCAGTGGTCGGAAAAGTCCCACGAAAGATGCTTTCTCTGACATTGTCTGCTCAAGTCGGTCGATTGTTGCAGAACATAATTTTTGCACGAGTCTGGACTGAATGTTTGCTCAGGATCTGGCAGGACGTATCCATGATGTATCCATGATGTATCCAGAATGTATCCAGGACGTATCCATGATGTATCCAGAATGTATCCAGGACGTATCCATGATGTATCCAGAATGTATCCAGGACGTATCCATGATGTATCCAGAATGTATCCAGGACGTATCCATGATGTATCCAGAATGTATCCAGGACGTATCCATGATGTATCCAGAATGTATCCAGGACATATCCATGATGTATCCAGGACGTATCCAGAATGTATCCATGATGTATCCAGGACGTATCCATGATGTATCCAGAATGTATCCAGGACGTATCCATGATGTATCCAGGACGTATCCATGATGTATCCAGAATATATCCAGGACGTATCCAGGATGTATCCATGATGTATCCAGAATGTATCCAGGACGTATCCAGAATGTATCCAGGACGTATCCATGATGTATCCAGGATGTATCCATGATGTATCCAGAATGTATCCAGGACGTATCCATGATGTATCCAGGACGTATCCATGATGTATCCAGGACGTATCCATGATGTATCCAGGACGTATCCATGATGTATCCAGGATGTATCCATGATGTATCCAGAATGTATCCAGGATGTATCCATGATGTATCGAGGGTGACTCTAGGGTCTGCTGTGAAAATGTAATGGGTGACCCTACGACCAGTGTTCATCACCATCATGTCTGCCAGGGTCCAGACGCTTCCTCCTCTCCTCGTTGACTTCCATTGACAAACTTTCTTTTCACAGCAATAAAGCAGGCAGCACTTAACCTGTTAGGGAGGTCTCCTATGTGCACATTTTGAGCCACTGCTGTGTTTTTAAGTTTGTCAGCCCTCAGGGGCCCCCTCGCTGGTCTGGGGCCCCCCGCTGCCCTACCTGTTGAGAAGCAGCACCTCTGGATATATCAGTTGTAGCACAAACCCACCCTGAAGCTCACTGAAATAACCCTACAGCTGCAAACAGAGCTGGCCAATCAGAGGAGAGTGGGCACGTAGGGAGGAGGGAGGGGCCTTTAAAAGACAGCAGCAGGCAGAGAGGCTGGAATGAGGGACTTTGCTGACGGCAGAATCAGGCAGCTTTAGGTCTAAAAGTGGTAAAATAAGGAGAATAGTCGTGTGTTGACGTCTCAGGGTGAATCCACAAAGACTGCAGAGGGAAGTTGAAGTTTGAAAATATTGGATTTTAAATTTTGGAGTGGAGAAAAGAGAGTGAAGAAAGATGTGGAGGGGGATGATCAGATGAGTGGAAGAGGAAAACAAGGGAAAGAGGTTAGAAATAAAGTGAGAATGAGAAATAAAAGATGAGTCATGATGTGAAGTCAGCAGCAGGCAGAGAGAGAAAGGATGTCAATAAGAGAGAGAGAGAGAGAGGGGGGGGAATAAAATAGATGAAGAGGAGGGGGGGGGGATTCAGAGGGGAAGAGGAGGGATGAAAAGCAACAGAGGCCAATGAGGAAGAGGAGAGAGAGAGATCTGGCTGAGGTTCAGCTGCAGGTCAGGTTCAGTGTCGGGTCACAGTTTGTTCAGATTACAGCAGACAGAAAAGAGAAGTTTGAGCTGCGTCTGTATCAGTAACCTCCAGGAAGTCGATGCTGAAGTTTAAAATCCTGCAGTTCCACTGGAGTGTCCACTAGAGGCTGGAAGCACAGGAAGTCACATACACACCCATTCTAAAAAGCCTGTTTTTACAGCAGAGATTAACATGTTTACAGCCTGGTTCAAAAAAACAAATAGGTCTGATTAGCTCATGTCTTGATCGACACACACTGTACGGGGGGGTGAATGTTTTGATGACTCATCAGTTTTGATTTGATGAAGGATAAGAGTTATTCACAATAAGACATGTAGCTGACATGATTGACAGGTGATCCTGTATTTGATCATGCCTATAAACCTCTCTATTTCAGCCCTGCTCAGAACAGACTGTTTCTGTGTCTGTACCTTTAAATATGTAAATGAGCTGTGTCTGACCACGCCCCCTCTCTGGAAGGGCTTGGGTGTACTCGGGCTTTCTCGCTCCATGTCCTATTGTTTACAGTGAGAAGGCAGACTCAGCGGGCAGAACAAACACCTAGCTATGGGAGTGTCACCCACCTGGGGGAGGGGTTACTGCCCTTTGTGATGTCATGAAGGGAAAATCTCCAAACAGCCTGTTTGAGCACACATTTTCTGAAAAGTGGAGCAGGCAAAAGACGGAGAGGATGGACTTTTCTCATTATTGGGGGGTTTGTAGACGGACTAGAGACACATGTTAGAGTTAGAGAAAAATATATATATTTGTACTCTACTGCAGTGATGTGAGTGAGACTGTTTTTGCAGACGCACACTTAAGGTGAATTAGCGACTGCAGACTCGTGAAGGAGTTCAAACTCAGGTCACAATCGAGTTCAGAAAAATGAGTCATCCTGTAAAAAGAAAAAGAGGAAATGAAGAGATGGAAGCTTGATTCTATGATAATATGATTTTGCATTATTGTTGTTTCTATCTGTAAAATATTCTTACAGTCTATTTAGTAAAGACATGATTTATCATCCTCGTGCTGAGCAGCTGATTGAAGCGTTTCCATCAGCTCGTGTGTACATTTAATCATCCTTGTTTCCGTCTTTCTGAGTGTCTTTATTCCTCCTCCTCCTCGTCTCTTCTCTTCCATTTAATGAAGTAAATTAATCTTCACGTCTCTGTTGTTTTCTGGAGACTTCATGTTCATTACGTTTCACTTTACAGATCAAATTTGCGAATCAAATCTACGACTGATTTCAGAATCGTCCCGACGTGCATTATAAAGACGCTCCAACTGCAACGTTACCGTCTGTAGGAAAATAAACTTTAAGTAGATTTAACAACAAGAATGCAAATTAATTAAAGGAGCAATATGTTTTTTTTTAAATGGGTACTGAAGTCAGAATTCTAAACATTGTAGAGAGCTGTCTCCCCCCGCCCCCTCCTCTCTAGAGTCGATGCTCACACAGGTTGCCATGTGGTGGACACTGAAGCTTCAGTGTTTAGCCAGCTCTGCATCGGTCTGTAAACCTTTCTGCGTTCTAACCTCTCTCCATTTTTCAAAAGCATCTCCAATATTGATCCTAGTTTGAGCACGTTTCTGCTCGTGGAGCTTATTAGAAACATGCAGAGGCTTTTTAGGTCGGGTACAATCACTTCTATCTGAACCAGTTCTCTTGCCCGCTTTCATCGCTGCAACACCTGTTGACCTGATAACTGCTCTCATATCTGGCAAACTGAGGGGCGTCCAAAACGGTCGTGTGGGGGTCGCCTTAAAACCGCCTACCTTCTCTGGTCCAAACAAATCCAGAGCATTCAGGACCAGAATCTAAAGTTAGAAGGAGGACATACTGGCTGCTGCATTGTTGTCAGAGAAGCCAGCACTTCAACATAGCATGTTTCCTTAATGTCTGATCATATAGTAAGTTCACTTTATCATTTCACTCACTACACATCTCACTGATTGGACCTTTAAAATTTAAATTGATGTGAAGGGGTGCTAGATAGCTTAGCAGTTATGTTGCGCCCCATGTACAGATGCTGTCGGCCGTGGTCATGATGGTGTGTGTGGGTTATGGTCTGTGATACTCACCGGTACCTGATCTGTCCTGAACACGTTTCCAATCCTTCAAAGTGGCATCCTCGGCGCTCTGAGGGAGCTTCAATCCTGCAGCTGGTCTCAGAGCTTTTCCAGCTGTTGTCTTGTTGATCAGGAAATAAAAAAAAATGAAGTGAGGATGCTGTTATTTGTCTCTCCTTCCTCTCTCTGTCTCCAGCCGCTCTCTTTAAATCCTCTGTGAGTCGTTCCTCTGGCTCGGGGAGTAAAAAGCTGCTGCAGGCTACTAGAGCTGATTATAACTCCTCCTCTTCCTGTTCCCCGTCCTCGCAGAGATCCTGGCGCCGCGCCGGTGGAGAAGAAGAAGAAGGGGAAGAGGAGAAACGCGGAGCTGGCTGTCCAGGAGGGGGCGGAGAGTGACGACACTACCTCAATGTCGACCCTCAACATGGGAGGAGACGACAGCCAGGACCCCCTGGATAACGCTGTGAGTGGAGGAGACGACGGGCGCCGTTTGTTTCTTTAAGTTCACGCTGCATTAACCATCATTCTGTCACAATTTTCATGCTGTGGAGCCATTTTTAAATGTATTGTCCTTATAACTTTCTAACCTGAAGCCCGGCTCAGACTGCAGGATAATCGCTGATTAGACGTCCTGACAGTCTCGGGGTGTTCCCGCCTCGAGGCTGCTCTGAACCGATGATCTGCATAGATTAATTTGTAGTGCGAGTCGTATAAAGATCCGATCTCCACCTCCCCGATCTGCTCAGATGGTTTATCTCAAACATGTTAAGGATTTAAAATCTGGACCAGTAAGTCATGAACGGGTTAGGCAGAGGATGCGTTTGTTTACAATAACCACAAGAGACGAGGTAATACAGTAGTAAGGCCCCGTGTCCACATGGCGTGTTTTTCTGAGCGCCAGTGTCTTTTTTTAAAAATGTGTTTTCAGCGAATAGAGAGCGTTCACAGCAGCAGCGCCGGCGGCCCTCTGGAGCGAAAGAGCCAAGCGTCCTTTTCCCGAGCACTCCACTTTTTTTTTGTGCAGCCGCTCTGAGCGCTCAAGTTGAAAATCTTTCAACTTTTCAGAAAGGCGCTGTTGACGTCACCGGGCGCTCTTTTCTAAATGTTTGATATTCCCCGTAGTTTTGCCTCCTACAGGTCGTGTACCCTCATCCTCCTCGCTCCGTGTCTGATCAGTAAAATAAACGATCTGAAATATAAAACATGCAGTAAAGCCGTTGTCAACAGACTGTTGTCATAGCGACAGGACGGACGTTCAGCGCTTTTACTTTGCTTGGCGGACACGGGGCCTTCATCACCTTGAAGTTGTGCAGATTTAAAGTAGCTCTGAGAGATTTTATTACAGAGAGAAAAAAACAGCCAGAGGTCATTGGTGGAGGATGTTTGTTAGCGTCCACAGATTTAAAGAAGAGCTTTGATAAAGGACGAGTGGCGAGCAGCTGTGGGACTAAACGACCTCGTGTTCTCCTCCGCTGAACGACTCAGCTGCTTTTCTATTTCAGAGATTCAATTAAAAAAAGCAAAGAAGTAAAAATAAATCTAATCTACTTCTCCATGTTTCCATCAATCCCTCTTTTCTCTTCTTCTTCTTTCTACTTCCTGTCCGTCTCCTCTCCCTCTGCAGAAGCGGCGTTCAGGACGTCAGGTGAAGCGGAGGAAGTATAACGAGGATTTGGACTTCAAGGTCGTGGACGATGATGGAGAGACCATCGCAGTTCTTGGAGCCGGTCGAATCTCAGCGCTCAACGCCACGGCTCTGGCGTGGCAGGCCGAGGTAAAGACACTGACCACCATCTTTAAAGATTACTCACATTATTTCAGGGACATCCATGTGTAGAATAGTCTCTGTTTTTTAGCAGGTTAGAGAATCTACAGTCTAAGATTCAGACGGCGAGCTTTGTTAAAGTCTGACTGTGCATCTGGGATACCAACGTCTCGTTTTTGAAGGTTTAGAGGCCGAAACAGACGCTCAGTCCAAAAGTTAAAGGAGCAGTATGTAACTCTGACTCATAGTGTTTAAAACGGGTACTGCAGTCTAAATTCTAAACCTTGTAGAGAGCTGTCTCCCCCCGCCCCCTCCTCTCTAGAGTGGATGCTCACACAGGTTGCCATGTTGCGGACACTGAAGCTTCAGTGTTTATCCAGCTCTGCATCAGTCTGTAAACCTTTCTACGTTCTAACCTCTCTCCATTTTTCAAAAGCATCTCCAATATTGATCCTAGTTTGAGCACGTTTCTGCTCGTGGAGCTTATTAGAAACATGCAGAGGCTTTTTAGGTCGGGTACAATCACTTCTGAACCAGTTCTCTTGCCCGCTTCCATCGCTGCAACACCTGTTGACCTGATAACTGCTCTCATATCTGGCAAACCGAGGGGCGTCCATAACGAGGTTTTTTAGAGGTTTTGAATGGATGAGTCTGTCAGCGTTGAAGCTTCTTTACTGGCTGTAGGTTTGTCTCTAACGACTCCACCTTGTCTGTGTTTGTGTCCCTCAGGAGCCTCCTGAAGACGAGGCCAACATCATCGAGAAGATTCTGACGGTGCGAACAGCAAAGAAAGAGGTGAGGAGGGAAGAATTCACACCTTCACGCACATTTTCACGCACTAATAAAAACAACTGGAACTGCTTTTCATTCTTAAATCCTATGTCCTGCATCTCCTCCTTTTTCTCTCCTCAGACGTCTTCAGAGGAACAAGTCGAGGACAGAGAGGAGTTTTACGTCAAGTACAGAAATTTGTAAGTCCGTCTTCATTTCTTACACGTTATATTTGTGGGTCACTGTGTGCAGACTCAGAGGGCAGAACAAACACCTAGCTGTGGGAGTGTCACCCACCTGGGGGAGGGGTTACTGCCCTTTGTGATGTCATGAAGGGAAAATCTCCAAACGGCCTGTTTGAGCACACATTTTCTGAAAAGTGGAAGCAGGTAAAAGACGGAGAGGATGGACTTTTCTCATCATTGGGGGGTTTGTAGAAAGACTAGAGACACATATTAGAGTTAGAGGAACATGGGGAAGAGGATTTAGCAGAATATGTGACCTTTGAGGACTTTAGCCTCTGAGTGAAACCGTTGCACAGCCATCTGTTTTTAGAGCCAGAATTGATCTTATTTGGAAGAGAGGGTGAAGCTTATATATCTGCTTATACTCGCGCTGTCTGGGTTTGCAAACATCTTTCTCTGGAGCATAATAATGGAGATGCTAGTTTAGGTTGGCGAATCAAATTTGCACGCCAAACGACTGTAAACGCTCACGCTGCACACCTTTTAATAATCAGGAACTGAGTTAAACCCTGCACAGTGTTTTCCGATCGAGTATGCCGGCGTTCCGTTTTAGCTCTGCTCCGACCAGGAGAAGGCAAAGGTTAAAAACATTTAAGTAAAGACGTGATCAAAGAAGAGGAGTCCTTCATGACTCCACAGGAAGTCATTGTTCCCGTTGTGCACACGCTCAGCCTCAGACGTGTCTAAAGTCGACCTCCTGATGGATGAAAACATCGGAGGAGCGTCCTCCTGACATAGTTGTAGCTGCTCAGTTAACACTTGTAACGCCTCAACAAAAGGTAATTTTCTGTCACAATGTGATAGACAATAATGTTTTTTGAATCTTGAACCTTGAATCTCACCAGAGCTGTGTTTAAACCTCGGTTTATTCTCCAGAGGCGGTGAAGAGCTTCTCACAGATCCTCTCACGGAGTCTGAGGGTCTCTGGGGATTCTCCTGTTTTTATTTCCACCTCTTTGTTTCTCTAAGTGAGGTCCTGCACTGATGTGCCGTCATCGTTACCATCCTGATTTACTCCCAGGAGTGATGAATAATACATGACCAGATCAAACCGCCTCACTTTATTTAATGTAATGTATGCACAGCTTGTAGAGTTACATCAAGGAGCCTTAAGGGTTAATGTCTGTTTGCATGAGTCACATCCTCATGGAGCACGTTCTCTGCAGTTTGAGCACTCATAGTTTGTGTCCCTGAACGTCGGCCTCTAAACGTAGTCACAACATTTCTGCTAACTTTCCCCTCCACTCAACCTCAAGAAATAAGTCAGTGTAAATCTGACAGAGTGAAATATCCTCACTTTTTCATGTCTTTGTGTTGAATAGAAACAACAGTCGTCGTCCAAAACGAACGATGCACTTGAGATCCCTTGAGCTCACTGAAGGGATTATAGATCCCGTCTGGCCTGGGGACGTCTCAGAATCCTCCAGGAGGAGCTGGAGAACGTCTGATACACGTTTTTATTTATCACACATGATCAAACCTGTGCTGGTTTCTGTCTTTGTTCCTGTAGTTCCTACCTTCACTGTAAATGGGCGACTCTGGAGGAGCTGGAGAAAGATCCCAGAATCCACCAGAAGATCAAACGCTTCAGGACCAAACAGGCTCAGATGAAACACCTGTTCACCGAGGTAACAGGACGCCACTCACTCACATTTTCAGTCTGTGGAACTGCCTTCTTGTTTATGTTCTCTGCTGATTCCTGGTGGACACTCGAGGAACTGCAGCATTTTGCACTTCCACACCGGCACCTGGAAATATTCAAGTTCAAGTAAACTCCTTACAAGGAGCAGTTCTCAGGGGCTAAAAGGTTATGAGGCAACTTGTCCCACTGAGTCCCACTTAAGATCTAAAACATTTTTTATAAAGATTTAATTTAAGTTTCTTTGTTTGGGTCTTAAAAGTCATAAGTTTTTTAGAAATTGGCAGATACCCTGAATAACTTTTATCGTATTTTACAGATAATTGTTTCACAAAGTGATTGTTTTTTTGTCTACCCGTCCTTCTCCATCTTTAGCCTGACGAGGACATATTTAACCCGGACTACATCGAGGTGGACCGGGTGCTGGAGGTGGCTGTTACCACGGATACGGAGACCGGAGAGGTGGGTCCAATCACAGCGCAGTTACTTTGCTTTAAAGCAGTTATTACACTGCTAGTCATGTGTAACAAACACACACACATGAACTGTGTGTCTGTGTGTAGGAGGTGACTCACTACCTGGTGAAGTGGTGCAGTCTGTCCTACGAGGAGGCCACCTGGGAGCTGCAGGAGGACCTGGACCCCGAGAAGATCAAAGAGTTCGAGGGGATCCAGAAACTGCCGGCAGACCTCAGACACATGGTGAGTAGACCCGGAGAGATTGAAAGGAGGTGAAGAGTGTTGAAATGTTTGGACACAGAGAGAGAGAGAGAGAGGGGGGGGGGGGGTAAACAGAGAACACAAACATGAACACCGGCTCAGCTTAAACTAGCCTCCATATGCAAACACAGGATGATAAAGTCCCAGAGCCATGTTGTACGGAATCAAACCTGCATCGCAAAGCTGCCCACCTTGCACCGCCGCCACCACCCTCGTTTCAGGAGCAGTCCTCTTGAAACAATCCAGATGTGCTTAGGAGTGCAGATGTGCAGCTTTTGAGACATGGGTGGTGATGTAGATGTCTGGATGCAAACTCTTACTCTTCTTTAATCATCAACATTGAGAGTTTATGTTGGTAGGCAGATGAAAGCAGATAGGGAAAGGGAACAACATCGTCTTGTCTTTATGTTTCATCTCAAACGCTCTCTGAGGAACCAGACGAGCTTTCTGCCCACAAACAACAACCTCAGATTTGTCACGTCGGCCTCGTTTTCTGTTTCCATGCTAATGAGACGAACACAATGAGAGCTGCGTGCGTCTCTGTCTTCTCTGCAACATCAGGTTTGTTTGTTTGTGTCGGGAGGTGAGGTGACGATTTTTAAAAGCCCTCACAGCGTGAAACATCTTTAGTTCTGTGCACGACGATCCTCTCCTCGTCTGTGCAGAGATATTTATTCTTGTTGGTCTTCAGTCTTTCTGTGTGTTTTCTGTCCTGCATGTTTCGTAGAAAATTAACCACTTAAAAAGCTGCAATATTCCCCCGTCTCTCTCTCTCTGCGCTCGGCTTCAAGAGGGACGTCTGAGCAAATGATTACTTTCAGAACTATCATCACTTATCACAGCTGATCTATTGCATTTCTCAAATCATAATTTGTTTATTTAAACCCCCGGATCAGAGACCAGAGCCTTTCTCTTAATGCTTAAAACTGTCAAAATGTATAAAACATTGAGTTTAGTTTGTTATTTGTTGTTGGAATAAAAAGGTTCTGAACCCACTTGATGAAGGAATAAGATCTTTGTTTGTCTGTGTTTTTTTTTTATCACAGGAGCGTCCTGTTCCAGACAAGTGGCAGAAGTTGGATCACTCCAGAGATTACAGGAACGGAAACCAGCTCAGAGAATACCAGTTAGAGGGGATGAACTGGTTACTGTTTAACTGGTACAACAGGTGAGACCGAACACACCAGAGGTGGTCTGGGCAGGTGGACAGAATGAGGTTTAAACTGGAGTTCAACTGTCTGTGTCCCTCTATAGGAAAAACTGCATCCTGGCCGACGAGATGGGTTTAGGAAAAACGATCCAGTCCATCACCTTCCTGTACGAGATCTTCAGCATGGGGATCCGCGGGCCCTTCCTCATCATCGCCCCCCTGTCCACCATAACCAACTGGGAGAGAGAGTTTCGTACGTGGACGCACTTGAACGTCATTGTGTATCACGGCTCGCAGATCAGCCGGCAGATGATCCTGCAGTACGAGATGTTCTACAGAGACTCACAGGTAACGATTTTATAAAGACTCACAGGTAACGACTCTGTAGAGACTCACAGGTAACGACTCTGTAGAGACTCACAGGTAACGACTCTGTAGAGACTCAGGTAATGACTCTGTAGAGACTCAGGTAATGACTCTGTAGAGACTCACAGGTAACGACTCTGTAGAGACTCACAGGTAACGACTCTATAGACTCACAGGTAACGACTCTGTAGAGACTCAGGTAATGACTCTGTAGAGACTCAGGTAATGACTCTGTAGAGACTCACAGGTAACGACTCTGTAGAGACTCACAGGTAATTACTCTGTAGAGACTCACAGGTAATGACTCTGTAGAGACTCACAGGTAATGACTCTGTAGAGACTCACAGGTAATGACTCTGTAGAGACTCACAGGTAACGACTCTGTAGAGACTCAGGTAATGACTCTGTAGAGACTCACAGGTAACGACTCTGTAGAGACTCACAGGTAATGACTCTGTAGAGACTCAGGTAATGACTCTGTAGAGACTCACAGGTAACGACTCTGTAGAGACTCACAGGTAATGACTCTGTAGAGACTCACAGGTAATGACTCTGTAGAGACTCAGGTAATGACTCTGTAGAGACTCACAGGTAATGACTCTGTAGACTCACAGGTAACGACTCTATAAAGACTTACAGGTAACGACTCTGTAGATACTCACATGTAATGACTCTGTAGAGACACACAGGTAACGACTCTGTAGAGACTCACAGGTAAGGCATCAATAACATGGTCTTAAAGGTACAAGGTGTAGGCAGCAGCCTTTTATCTATTCAGGTGAGTACGTCATATCGTCATGGGGATACTGATGTGCAGGAATGAAATGTTCAGCACATGCTGCTCGCTCTGCTGTGAATCATCTCACGTTGGTGCTACAACTGTTTGTTGTTGTTGTTTTCCAAAACACTTAGCGCATTACAGAAAGGATCCCTGCAGAGAGAGAGCTTTCTGTTTTAAACCACAATCAGCTGTGACATCACTCTCCACAAACACACCACATCACATTCAGAGGATCAGAGATATTCTGATGGTCTACTGTGCTCCTTCCTGTAATGATGTCGCACACTGCATTCACACTGGGTCCTGTTGTCCTGTACCATGCTTAAGAACGATTTGGGCAGAACTGAATATTCAGAGTCAGCTCAACAGCTGTTCAACACTCTACAAACTCGATGAAGACGTTGGAGAAAGACGTGCAGTGCAGGGTCACTGTAGCTGCTGCATGATGTCCTTCCTTTAGCCTCTTTTAACATTATAATAACAATGCACCACTCTCTCTCTCTCTCTCTGTCTTTCTCTCTCTCTCTCTCTACCTGTGGCCTGCAGGGGAACACTATCCCGGGGGTGCTGAAGTTTCATGGCGTGATCACCACCTTCGAGATGATCATGGCCGACTGTCCCGAGCTGAAGAAGCTGCACTGGCGCTGCGTGGTGATCGATGAGGCTCATCGCCTGAAAAACAGGAACTGCAAACTGCTGGAGGGACTCAAACTCATGAACCTGGTGAGTCGCTTTGTGTCCGCCTCTGCAGCTTCTGCAGCTGGCAAAGAGCTTTTCTTGTACAGATACAGATTTATTTAGATTTCTATGTAATTTTTTGTTCTCTTGTTATGTACTCCCAGCTGTTCTCACGTCTGTTTTTGTATTATTTTTACATCAGCTTGAATAAAATGCAAGCAGGAGGCTCTGTTGAACAAAAAGTCTCCTCTGTTTTTGAAACAGGAACACAAGGTTCTGCTGACAGGGACTCCTCTGCAGAACTCGGTGGAGGAGCTGTTCAGTCTGCTGAACTTTCTGGAGCCGCTGCAGTTCCCTTCCGAGAGCTCCTTCCTGGAGGAGTTTGGAGACTTGAAAACTGAGGAGCAGGTATGTTGACAGAAAAGTCTCAGAGAGAGAGAGAGAGACGGAGTTACATATTGCTCCTTTAAACGCAGAGATCTAACTCTTTCATTTCCACCCCTGTCCATCCTCCTCCTCCTCCTCTTCCTCTTGTTCTTCCTCTTCCTCCTCATCCTCCTCCTCCTCCTCCTCCTCTTCCTCCTCCCATGGTTCCCCGTACAGGTAAAGAAGCTTCAGGCCATCCTGAAGCCGATGATGTTGAGGAGACTGAAGGACGACGTGGAGAAAAACCTGGCGCCCAAAGAAGAAACCATCATAGAGGTACGTGTGTGTGTGTGTGTGTGTGTGTGTGTGTGTGTGTGTGTGAATATCACAAAATATCAAACATGACAGAAGATCATCCGACTGATTGGGAGCAGCTGCATGGGACGGGATTGGCTGTTGTGCCTCAGTGTACACTGTGTGAACAGTGCATGTCTTTCTCTCTCTGCGTAAAGCTGAGCTGAGGCAACTCAGATTTCAAGGGTAGACGTTCACGTTCTGACCGCTTGTAGCGGAGTTCTAACATCAGCACTGTTGTCAGGTCAGACACACATACAGAGAGTGGCTCGCTCCTATTGGACAGGCTCGCTGTAGCGGATTCAGAATAGGAGTAAATTTAACTTCTGCTTAAAACATCAGGAGAAAAGAGTTTCGTTGAGGAGAAACAAAGATAAAACGTATGCATAATTAAAACATAAACAAAGTTTCAACTTCTTTCCCCCGTGCAGGTGGAGCTGACAAACATCCAGAAAAAATATTACCGAGCCATCTTAGAGAAGAACTTCTCCTTCCTGTCGAAAGGAGCCAACCAGCACAACATGCCCAACCTCATCAACACCATGATGGAGCTCCGCAAGTGCTGCAACCACCCCTACCTGATCACAGGTACACACACACGCACTCGCACACACACACGCACATGCATGCACACACACACACACACACACACACACACACACACACACACACACACACACATGCACACACTAACTGCAGGCAGTCTAAACAAAGAAGTTAAGATAACTGCAGCACACACTTTCTGTACTTGAGGACACTGAGGATGAGTTTTAATCCTCCTCGTTTCGTCTTGTCTCTCAGGAGCGGAAGAGAAGATTCTGGAGAGCTTCAGGAAGTGCCACAGTCCCGACGCTTTGGACTTCCAGCTGCAGGCGATGATCCAGGCGGCGGGGAAACTGGTGCTGATCGACAAGCTGCTGCCCAAACTGCTGGCGGGGGGACACAAAGTCCTCGTCTTCTCCCAGATGGTCCGCTGCCTGGATATCCTGGAGGACTACCTCATCCAGAGACGGTGAGGAGGCTGAATCATCACCTCCGGAGTGGATGATAGCAGGACTCTTAAGTGTTGAAATTTAATCATTTTAATTTGTCGTGATTTTTGGATATTTCATCAACACTAAAACATGACGAAAGGCTGATTAACACAATTCTTGAGGCTGATCCTTATTTGTTGAGTAATGAGTCAGCCTCTCAGTGTTCTTTAGCATTTGTAGAGAGTCTGTTGGGGTACAAACTGTTATTAATTTAACCATTAACCAACAACATACGACACAACTATGCCACAGCTTGATGTCTGCTTTGCTTAAACAACAAACCAAAATTAAATCTTCCTAAGAAAAGAGAATTTTCTTCAGAAGAATCCCTTTTGGATTAAAAGATTACTGTGCATTAACAGTGCAATAAAGCTGTTTTGTTTTTTTAGAGCCTCGCACGGGGCACCGTTATGTCAGGGTTTTATATAGTCAAATTTAGTTATAATATTCCTATTCAGAATGTTTTTTTTAAAAGTTTTGGAATGTTGTTTGTGTATTATCTTTTTGTCTCAAGAACGTGAGTGGGGAGAAAAAATAAAAATAAAGATGAAAGTTTGTTGGGAACGGCAGGAAAGGAGTGCAAAGAGGGGAAAAGTGAAGCAGCATGGCTTAAAGGATGCATTTATTACCTCTGACATTGATGCGCATGTTTCCTGCAGCTACACCTACGAGCGCATTGACGGCCGTGTGCGAGGGAACATGCGGCAGGCGGCCATCGACAGGTTCTGTAAGCCGGATTCGGACCGCTTTGTGTTCCTGCTGTGCACCAGAGCCGGAGGTTTGGGGATCAACCTGACGGCTGCAGACACCTGCATCATCTTCGACTCGGACTGGAACCCTCAGAACGACCTGCAGGTGAGCACGAAGCGAGTTTTTGAATACACAGACCGATGACGTTAATATCCTGAGATGTAAACCTTTTTGATTAAGCCAAGAGCGGTGCATGCTTTTACTCGATTTAATTTGAATTCCTCTAAAAAAAAATATATATATATATATCTAGAGTTTCTTTCTTTTGACCCCTGAATGATACGTCTTCCTAATCTTTTGGCTCATCACATGGTACATTAACTGATGAAACATTACGTAACAACGTAGGAAGACTGAGCGACTTTTTGATCCAGTCGATGTCGGACTTGACCGCCAGCATTAAACCAAAACAAACCCAGCAGCTGGATAAATGAGATCTTTAAAACCCGAGATGAACTGCTGATTTATTTCCTGTATTTTCTGTCTTCCCCAGGCCCAGGCCCGCTGTCACCGGATTGGTCAGAGCAAAGCGGTGAAGGTGTACAGGCTGATCACCAGGAACTCGTACGAGAGGGAAATGTTCGACAAAGCCAGCCTGAAGCTCGGGCTGGACAAAGCCGTCCTGCAGGACATCAACCGCAAAGGAAGCCTCAATGGGGTCAGAGACCACTCCTCATGAGCTACTCTCACATATGTGCACTTCTTCTAATCAGGAGTTATAAGAGTATAATCTTTAACCTGTGCTGTGATTGTGTTTGTTGCAGGTTCAGCAGCTGTCCAAGCTGGAGTTGGAGGATTTGTTGAAGAAAGGAGCGTACGGAGCTCTGATGGATGAGGAAGACGAGGGTTCCAAGTTCTGCGAGGAGGACATCGATCAGATCCTGCAGAGACGCACTCAGACCATCACCATCCAGACTGAAGGGAAAGGCTCCACGTTCGCCAAGGTACGCTTCCTTAAACATTTAGAAAGAGATACAAAAGTCTCCGGGCTGCAGGGTGGTGCAGTGGTTAGCGCTGTCCCCTCACAGGAGCCTCTCTGTGTGGAGTTTGCATGTTCTCCCCATGCATGTGTGGGTTCTCTCCGGGTACTCCGGCTTCCTCCCACAGTCCAAAGACATGCTCGTTAGGTTAACTAGTGACTCTAAATTGTCCGTAGGTGTGAATGTGAATGTGGCTGGTTGTCTGTCTCTATATGTCAGCCCTGTGATTGGCTGGTGAACAGTCCAGGGTGTAACCCCGCCTCTCGACCAGCCTGCCCGCGACCCCTAACGGGAAAAGCGGTAAAGATAATGGATGAATGGACATAACGTATCTGTCCACGAGCCCTTGTTGGTAACAGCTTGTCTCTGGACGCCGGTTTCCCTCGGTCACCCAGTTCCCACGGAGTTGTCGCCCACAGGCTTCCCTGCTGTTGACCGAGTTTTGAATTGAGCGTCATGAGTGTGATTAGCCAATAGGATGCTTTGAATAAAATCAGCTGGCCATCAGGTGTTCTGCGTGGCCTAACTAACTGTGTCTCTCTGCTCTTCTCTCTTCAGGCCAGTTTCGTCTCCTCTGGGAACAGAACAGACATTTCTCTGGACGACCCAAACTTCTGGCAGAAGTGGGCGAAGATCGCAGAGGTGGAGATCGACTCCAAATCTGAGAAGGTAGGAAGAATTGTAGAAAGATGAGATTTAAGAAAGGAAGCAGGAGAGGAGGGAAGGAACAAGTTTTAAAAGACGAGAGAGACACGATAGTGAGGTGAAACCTAAACCAGAGAGCAGGATGTGGTCTCCCTGCTCAGGTAAGAAGAAGGTAAGAGGAGGAGAACGAGAGCGACATATGGACAGGAAAGGAAAATGGATCCAAGCTGAGTTAGCAGACGGAAAGATGAAGGAAGGAAGGGAGTTAAAACGAGCTCAGAACGTGGAAACCGAGAAAACAAGGGCAGCGAGGAAAGGAGGGTAAAACTGAGGATGAGGGAAACATCTCGTTCTGCCCGGGATCCTTTACCCTCTCTTTGTCTTTTACAGTTTTCATCACTTTTTCTGGAAGACTTTCTCTTTGTCTTTTGTTTGTCATTTTGCATGTATCCCTGTTTCCCGCCTTCTGAGGCCGAGTCTACACGGAGGCGGGTATGTTTTTTAAACCAAGGTTTTTCATCCTCTGTTGAAAAGGAGAATCCCGTCCACACACGCGTAGTTCTCAAAAACATCTTGGTCCACATGAAAACACAAAATAACACTGTTCTGGCTGTCATGAGAACGCCAAGTCAACAACTTTTGTGTCAACTCTTCCTGGCGATCTCATTAAAGTCTGTCCATCAATTTGAGGGTGAAGCAGCTCACTCAGAGACAACAGCAATGTCCATGACATGAGAGCATTTGCTCACCTATTTTCAAAGTAGTCCGACTGGGTCTCGTCCAAACCGCTGACGTTGGGGGCGGGGTTTATGTGGTGGGAGTGTTGTCTGAATCAGCAGTGACCTCCGTCGTCCAATCAGTCGTCTCTGCTCATCAACATAGTGGGATAGTAACTGTGTGTGTGTATGTGTGAGCGTGTAAAAAGTCCAGTTAGCAACGTTAGCACCAGCGCTAGTTTGGTTACGTCTGCCATCGCACTAATCTCATGTAAACTAAAGAGACAGCGTCGCACGATGACGTCACACGGAGGAGAAACCGGCGAAAAACCTAACGTTACACAAACACCGCCTACACAGAAACACCTTGAACACAGTGGAGATTCTAGAGTCTGTTGGGGCCCTCCAACCAGCGTCCATCCCCATCATGTCTGCCAGAGGACTCCTCATCCTCTTCTTTCTCTCCCGTAAACGGATCATTCCTCTTCATTTTTCTTTGTTGTTTTCATTGATGAACTTTGGTTTTCACAGCGATAATGCCGCAACGCCCAGCAGGGCAAGGAGAGTGAGTGCTGTCAGACGGGGCTCCTTAGGGAGGTTTCCTACTGTCATTTCAAAATGTGCACATTACTTTGGTTTAAGTTTGTGAGCCCTCGGAGGCACCAAGCAGTCGCCTGCCTTGCCTGTAGACGAGCAGCGCCTCTGCTTAAACTGAGTGTCTGAACATCTTCAACCTGGAGAAAGTTTTTCTAACCGAAAACGCAGTTTGTGTAGGAAAGGACAAAACGCACAGAAAGAGCTACGTTTTAACAAATAGACGCCTACGTGTGGACGAGGGCTTACATGTTTCTCTTTTCTTTTCATGTTTCATGTTTCTCCTTCCTTACTCTCTTTCCTGCTTCCTGTCATTTTTTTTACGCTTCCCTTTTCCCTCGTTCTCGTCTCCCACTTTCCTTTCTCTCCTTCGCCGCTCGGAGCAGATGGAGCGCCTTAATGAATGAAGCAGATTGCACACAGATCGCGGCTGCTGTCTTTGTGTGTGTGTGTGTGTGTGTGTGTGTGTGTGTGTGTGCACCATGCCTTGTGCCTTGAATCCTCAATCATCGACTCCCTCTGTGCACACACGTGTTTCTCTGCTTGCTCGCCGCCTCTTTTAGAAAAAGACAAGATGAAACATTTTCCCGATCTCACCTGCTTCTCGGTGTCTCCTGTTCTCCTCCTCTCTGCTTCAGGAGTCTCTGGTGATCGACACGCCCCGGGTCAGGAAGCAGACTCGTCACTACAACTCGTTCGAGGACGACGAGCTGATGGAGTTCTCGGAGCTGGACAGCGACTCGGAGGAGCGGCCGTGTCGGACTCGGCGGCTCGGCGAGCGCAGCAGGCGGTACCTCCGAGCCGAGTGCTTCAGGGTGGAAAAGAACCTGCTGATCTTTGGGTACTTAACACATTATTCTTCTTCTTCTCTGGCTGCAACATGTACACCCCTGACCCCCTAAAAATTTTCAGTGATATGTACAGAAAGTAACTGAAAAATATTTTATTTTTCTATCTAACGTGAAGAACATTTGTTTTGGCCTAATAATACTCACCTCTGCTCGCTGCTTGACAGTTGTTTTTCCTTGGACGGCCGAGTAACAAGTTAATAAACACATCATAAGAAACTCTCAGTCGTTTCTAAGCAGTAGAAAATGTATTTCCTCGATATCTTGCAGCTTGAATCTTAAAAAGGAGCAGTAAGTAACTCTGACCCCTAGTGTTTTAAACGGGTACTGCAGTCTAAATTCTAAACATTGTAGAGAGCTGTCTCCCCCCCCCCCCCCTCCTCTCTAGAGTCGATGCTCACACAGGTTGCCATGTGGTGGACACTGAAGCTTCAGTGTTTAGCCATCTCACTTTATCATTTCACTCACTACACATCTCACTGGACTGGACCTTAAAATGTATGTCTGCATGTTTGTACTGACAGCTGAGGAGTGCGGTGACCGACAGCTGAGCAAACTTCTTTTTGTTATTAGATTCTTATAATCAGGTGTTTCAGCTGTCAGTTCTGTGTCTATATTTCCTGTTCATATCTCTCTGTGTCCGTCCAGGTGGGGTCGGTGGAAGGACATCCTGAACCACGGCCGCTTTAAATGGCACCTTGCAGAGAGAGACATGGAGGCGATCTGTAGGTAAGAAAAACAAGATTCACATCATTAACTACAGGCTGTGTGATTAATGAATCACAAATCTGGAAACTTAAGAAACAGCGACTGGAATATAATTATAAAAAACAGGATGTCACTTCAGTAGATGTGTTCAATGGTTGACAAAGACTTTAGAAATTAGTCAACCAGACTCCATTCAATAAACAAGCATTTTTAAAGTTGATTGCGTCTCATCCTGCAGACGGACTGGACTAATCATTTTGGTCAGGCTGTGCATAAGGTCAGTGTGAAAAGCAGAATGTTAATGATTTGTTGTTGTTGTTGTTTAGGGCTCTGCTGGTTTACTGTCTGAAACACTACAAAGGAGACGACAAGATCAAGAGCTTCATCTGGGATCTGATCACACCCACCAAAGAGGGCCAGGACCAGGCGCTGCTCAACCACTCGGGTTAGACTTTCACACGTAACCTGCACTGCAATTACAACCCATTATTCCATCCATTCTCATCGGCTTATCAGAGGTCGGGTCGTGGTGGCAGCAGGTGAAGATAAGTCAACCCAGACTTCCATCTCAGCAGCAACGTTTCCTCAGGGGAGGGGTTCTCAGGCGAGACAGGATATATAATCCCCGCAGCGTGCTCTGGGTCTACCCCGGGGTCTCCTCCAAGTTAGGCGTGCCCTGAAAAGGCGTCCAGGTGGATCCTAATCAGATTGGCAAGCGTGATCCGCCATCGGAGGGCCCCCGCCGGCCGGCCTCGTGCCGGTGTTCGGGTGGACGGTTCCTCCGGCTTGCGGATTCGCCTCTATGGCCGGGAGGGCTCAGCGCGGAAAAGCGGAAAACTTGTGTTTCCCTCAACAGTAGCTGTGCTGCTGTGAAGGAGTAGCGGCTCTACTCCGAGCTCCCCCCCCCCCCCCCCTCTCTAAGTCTGAGCCCAGACTCCCTCCAGAGGAAACTCATTTCAGACACTTGTATCCCAGATCTTTTTCTTTAAGTCACTATCCAAAGATCATGACCACAGGTGAGGGTTAGAACGACAATCGAGCGGTAAATCGAGAGCTTTGCCTTCAGGCTCAGCTCCCTCTTCAACACGACGGATCAGTACAACGCCCGCATTACAGCCGACGCTGAGCCAATCCACCTGTCGATCTCACGCTTCATCTTACCCTCACTGTAAACCTCGAGAACCCCGAAAACTGCTGGAGGTCGCAGCACGAGCACTTCAGTCAGCATTGACGCTTTAGTCATCTACAGAGGGAGAGATGCGCTCCTGTTCTTACCCACAATGCAACTGAACAGATATCAACAGTTTTTCTCATAGCAGCTGATTAAGTCTCGTACTGCTGACCTGCAGGCTTCACCGTTTGTAAGACGTCCTATTTAACGCTAAAACGTTTCAGACTCGTCGTGGCGTGGGTGCTGGAAGTTGTAACGTTTATGAAATGAAAAGCCTCCCTTTCAGCTTTTTGGCGCATCACTTTGTGTTCATAAGATTCTGATGACCTTAGCGTGTTGGCCATCATGACGAAGTCGTTAACCACGTCTCTCCATCTCTCCCGCCAGGTCTGTCGGCGCCGGTCCCTCGTGGTCGTAAGGGGAAGAAGCTGAAGAACCAGCTGAATGTTCCCGAGCTGAAGAACGCCGACTGGCTGGTCCACTGTAACCCGGAGGTCGTTCTGCAGGACGAGAGCTACAAGAAACACCTGAAACAACACTGCAACAAGTCAGTTTCCTCCTTACTCAGAGTGTTTCCTTTAAAAGCTTAATATGCGATTTTTCACACTTAAATGTAATAGAAATCAAGTATATCCTCTGAAGATAACTCTGTGAGTCATGACTGTCTATAATGGGTGTAACACCTGAGTCCCACTGTCTGTGATGTTTTCCGAGTTTTCCGAGTCCTATCTTCACTTTGTTTACATCGCCAGGGCGTTACATCTCCGCTGCGTCACGTTAGCGGAGCTGATAGGTTTTTACTTTCTTCAGTGTGTGTTCTTCCACCGTCTCAGCTCGGAGCCTCAATTTACCACAGAGCAGATCGAGCAGGACAGGAAGTCAGACACAGAAACAGCATCAAAAACAATCCGGTTTAATTTCAGAATAAAGCACTTCATGCAGGGAAAAACAAGACAAAGAGCTTTACAAACTGTAGAGAGAAAGGAAACCTTCTTTAATCAGTCAGATCACTTCCTGTCGGTCGTCTCTCCCCCCGTCAACCTGACGCTGAATGTGACCCTTCCCTTTAAAGCAGAGATTTAAAAGGCTAAGTGTCGTAGGGAAGACCTGAACTCGTTTATATCGGCTGAGATGAGCAGGTTGGATTTATTTTAACGCTCAGGAAGCTTAGTGACAGACGGAGTGTTGTTAACAACGAGGCTGACATCACTAAGCGTCTGACGGATTGAAGAGCCAGACGTTAAAACGCAGAAATAAACAGGGTCAGGACGTGGCCTCTCACTGCGCCTCGTCATGACTCTTACGATCCTCCTTCTCTCCTCAGGGTGCTGCTGAGGGTCAGGATGCTGTACTACCTGAAGGTGGAGGTTTTAGG
The DNA here is from genome assembly GCF_963584025.1 of Labrus mixtus. Lineage (NCBI taxonomy): Eukaryota > Metazoa > Chordata > Actinopteri > Labriformes > Labridae > Labrus > Labrus mixtus. The sequence goes on along the minus strand of NC_083618.1, from coordinate 24,537,673 downwards.
TGAAGCTGCTAATCAGTCTGTGGAGGGAGTTCCTGCCAGGTATGGGACAGCGACTTCATGCAGTTTCTTCTCTTTATGATTTAGCCCTAATAATTAAACCAAAAATGTCTAAGTGAGGCGTAGCTCCTCATTGGCCGGGGTCCCGGAGAAGATAGGGGACAAAAAAAAACACTTCAAAGGGATACTTCACCATTAATAAACATGAATCTGTATTGACATTGGGTCATATATGTAGTAGAAATGTGAAATACATTTTGAAGTTGATGCCTTCTTTGCCGAGAAAAGGCAGAAAGTGTCTTTTTGCCTCATATGGATGAAAGACACCAAATCCCAGAATGCACAGCCGTCTCGACGCTATATTTATATTTTTTTCGCCATAATCATCTTTCTCCATAGAGCCTGTTAGCAGAGCTTGCAAGCAATTTGGCGGACGTTAAGTTTAGATTCTGGGAGTGAGTTCCCACCCACTGATCTGTGATTGATCTGTGATTGGTCTGTAGCTTCAGTGGTCGAAAATATGAGGAACTAGCGTTGTAGTTTCACCCCGCTAACCGCAACAGCCTCCAATGACGCAAAATGACGTCACTGATTTTTGCGTCACTGGAAGCGCCTTTTCAGACGTAGAAATACAAAGATTTCCCATCTCAGGGGAAAATGAGGGCGGGATGCACGACCATTCAAAAATACTACCAGGTTTCTAATGATACAAAGCTTAATGCAAATGAGTGAAGTATCCCTTTAAAGGTACAAAAACTTACTGACTGTAAAATCAAATCCAATAAAAGAAGACACATGATGAGACTTTTAATAGTAACAACATCTTGTGGTAAACTTCCGACCAGAGAGGTCAAAGGTTACACAACTCAAAGATAATTTCAGGCTCATGAGGCTCCAAAGGAGCAGAGTCAGATAAATGTTGTGACTTCTTGATTGATTGGATGCTTTTGTCTTCCTGTTGGATTAAACTGAAAATCTAGCGATGGAAATAAAGATGCCTGCAGGTCTGTGATGGACGGGCTGGATGTTTGTCTGCTAGTGACTTCAGAGTCCTGACTCCACCCTGTGTGTGTGTGTTGACAGTAAACTGGAGGTGTCACTCCCCGACATCGACTACATCGAAATCCCGGCGTCGTGGTGGGACACAGACGCCGACAAGTCTCTGCTGATCGGAGTCCACAAACACGGTGAGAGCTGCTGGAGACAAACAGCTTCACGCTTTACTGACGGGATGAAAACATTAATGATATGAAATAATTTGACTCGCCGCAGTGGAGAGTCGTAATTTAAATGCATCTGTTTTTTATGTGTGTACGAAGTGCGTTATAGCCACCAGTTTTAATTGTGTGTGTTCGTGTGTGTCCTCGTGCAGGTTACGAGCGCTACAACGCCATGCGAGCCGATGCAGACCTGTGTTTCCTGGAGAGAGTGGGGATGCCCGACGTCACCGCTCTGTCTGCTGAACAGGGAGGAGGGGAGGGGGCTGCAGACCTCGCTGACAGGTAGAGTGAACGCCAACACCTGCACACACACACACGCACCCAAAACACAAACAGACCGCCGTTTCAATCCGTGATATTAACGCCCCTGTGACGGTTCTCCTTCCATCTGAATGTTGTGGAGACTTAATGGGGGGAAGAGTGACACCCCCCCCCCCCCCCCCCCCCGTACCGTCTTCTGAGGTCGTAGCAGAGGTGTTACAGAGACGGGATCAGCTGATCCAGCGGGGGAGAACAGCGCTGTGTGTGTGCATGTCTGACTGTGTTGTTTATGTGGAGCTCCCGCTGTGCCGTGCTCTCTCGTGTTTTTAATTGTAGCAGTAAAACTCTAAAACGCTGCTCAAGTGTTCACCCTCTACATCCAGCATGCAACATTCAGGCGTCAGGTGCTCGCTTCCATCTTCGATTTCTTCTTCTCTTCTCTGAAACATCGTTGCAGCTGCAGGTGTCGTTTCTGCAAAGTGTTTAAATTTCGCCGTAACCTTCTGCCGAGCTCTGAGCGGCTGGACGCTCATTCCCTCACAAGAGCTGCGAATTGAAACCACACAGGTCACTTTCTTTGCTTTAACAAGTGCTGCAAGAAGAACCTGTATGATATTTAAAAATCCAGAAAGGAAGAATTGACCGAGTGCTCGAGGGAAGCGGTGTATTAAAAGGGTTTTCTGGCTCATGAAGATGAGCTCTCAGGACGCTTTGATCGTCCTCCTGGAGGAAATTGAAGCCGTCACTCGTTTTGTCACCGGTTCGACCTGGAGCTGTTCCCAGCTGAGCGTGCAGACTGCATGTGAGTGTGACCTCTGCTTGATACGCAGAAGAAGAATACTTTAGGGGATGAGTCTGTGCTCACAGACAGACAGCTCTTTAGAGATGTTGTGTTCCCGTCCTGCAGAAACTTTACCAAAGATATCACCACTCAGCGCAGATCGTGTGGAAGACAAAGTCGGTGTTTCTGAAGCTTTAAAGTTTTTACATTTAGACTCAAAGTCTTCTAAAAGAATTGCCAGTCCGGTTTGTTTAGAGCTCTTACTACTCGGTGCCCGGTTTATTTCCCTCCCTTTTGTTTTTCTTTTCAGTGTTTGCAAACCGGAGGAGACGAAGGACGAAGCAGAGAGCAAAGCTGACGGAGGAGAGGACCGAGACGAGAGCAGCAAGGTGAGGTCACATCCTGAGGTCACATCCTGAGGTCACATCCTGAGGTCACATCCTGAGTCACATCCGGACCTTGATGGACCCGTTCTTAACAGCCTTGCTGCGATCTCTGAGCTCAGGATGTGAGGTCACATACTGAGGTCACATACTGAGGTCACATACTGAGGTCACATCCTGAGGTCACATACTGAGGTCACATCCTGAGGTCACATCCTGAGGTCACATACTGAGGTCACATACTGAGTTCATATCCTGAGGTCACATACTGAGTGCACATACTGAGGTCACATCCTGAGGTCACATCTTGAGGTCACATCCTGAGGTCACATACTGAGGTCACATCCTGAGGTCACATCCTGACCTCGATGGACCCGTTCTTAACAGCCTTGCTGCGATCTCTTTGGATTAAGAGCCTCATTTAGTGAATCATTCCTTTGGGAAGACTTTCTTTAATATCAGATCCTTTTTATGGATCTGTGAGGCTCTGAAGTCCCATAAAAACTCGACTGTAGAGTCAATGATGCATTTTAAAACAACAACAAACGAGTGATCAGAAAGTTCATCTCTGAACTCTTTTTAGCAGCTTCTTTTATTTGTTTTTGTTCAAGACGTTTGCTTTTGTTTTAGATTTCTGATGTTTTCTGACAGTGTGTGTATGTAGCGTTCCATTTATTTAATGACATCACACCCGAATTTACATTACAGTTACGAGTTGGTATCAAGTCAAAAGCAACATGGACGCCTCAAAGAGTACCTTTTTTATGTTGTAAGCTAACATCAGACAAACACAACACACTGCATGACACCAAAGCAACGTGACGACACGTCCACAGAGAGACACAAAAACAAGACTCGGGGTCCGATGACTCAGAGAGAAAAGCTCAGAACCGTTCTCATCTCTGCTGCTGCACAACGCGTTTTTCTAGCGGTTTTTGGGGCGTACTTAAAATGCAACTTTTCAGCTCAAGACGTAGAGTCTCAGCGCTCGTCAGTGTCACTTTTAGACGAAGCAGCCAATCAAATCAAGTAGGAGGCTTTACCTCCTCTTCGTCTCCGAGCAAAGCATCAACGAGAGCTCTACGTTTGCTCGATCCATTTTCTCCCACTTATTTTATTTGGTTGCCCGTATGCACACAGCCTCGCTCCACAGGCGGACAAGTGTAACGTTTCAGAGCAAATACTGAGAAAGAAAGAAAACACTGAGATTCATCCTCATCAAGGAGTTCAACATATTAACTTTCATTGTGTTCTCTGCTTTGCTTCATCCCCTTCAGTGCTCTTTTTTTTTTTTGCACCTGATGTTTAACAAACTTAAACTTGTGCACGTTGAAGCTGCAGAAATGAAGTTTAGTCTGTGGTGTTCATGCAGACGTCTTCTCTTTAATGTTTGTGTGTTTCATCCTGCAGGGAGAGGAAACCTGCTCGAGCACGGACACTTCAGACAAACCGGACAGCACAGGACCAGGTGAGACAAGCTGCTTCAAGAGAGGCACACAACGGGCCGGCTGTGTAGGGGGCGGGGCTTATCAGGGCTGTCAGAGAGAGGCTGCTCCGGGGTTGTCGGAGGCTTTTTAGCCGAGTCAGCATGTAGAATCAACCAGTCAGGGAGAGAAATCATGTGACTCTGCACTTTCTCACCTCATGGCCATGTGGACGGAGGGTGTTGAGGATCAGCTGATTCATGAGAGAGAGTCACATACACACCCATTCTAAAAAGCCTGTTTTTACAGCAGAGATTAACATGTTTACAGCCTGGTTCAAAAAACCAAACAGGTCTGATTAGCTCATGTCTCGATCAACACACACTGTACGGGGGGTGAATGTTTTGATGACTCATCAGTTTTGATTTGATGAAGGATGAGAGTTATTCACAATAAGGCGTGTATCTGACCTGATTGACAGGTGGGCGCGGTGTAACGGTTTGTCAGGAGTCTTAAAACCCGCCTCAGCTCCAGCTCTCAGCCTGTCGTTAGGTTGACTGAAAGTTAGACTGAGACAGCATTTCCAGCATGGAGACCGCCATCGATGGGACTCCAGCGCACCCTGCAGGAACAGACGGGGGACGTCACTCAGGCTTTGTTACAGTCTGTGAGAGAAACTCGTCGCAGCTTGTTCTTTGTTGTCAGCTTGGTGTAAACCTGCTTATATAAACATATCAGTTATCTGTTATTATCAATAAATCTAACTCAGTAAACAGTCAGATATTCTCTTTAAAGATCCACAGACGCGTTGAATCATCGCTCATGTTTAAGGTCAGGACATTAGCAGCTCTCTGAGGTGCTTCAAGCTTTCTTTTCCAGTATTAAAGTATTCATGCTCTTTATTCCTACAATGAGTCAGACCTTCAGACAATCAGACATAACTCCCTCCTCTTTGCTCTGAGAGCTTCCCCTCCCCCGACGCCTCGCATTCAAACGGCTCTCGCCTTCAGCTGAGGTCGCCGCCCCTGCAGAGCGTCGTGAGCCGATGTGTGAAATGAGTTTGGATAGTTTGAACGTCTCTCTCCGTCTCCGTGGGAACATTTAATGGTCATGTGATGGTTGTAAAGCGCTCTGGAGAGGTGTGGAGACGTCTTCCACACCTTTTTCCTTTCCTTCCTTTTTTTATATTCACAACATGCAGATACTTTAAGAACATTTAGAGTTTGCTTTTCTAAAGACAGGCTGTTTATGGCGCCGTGTCCACCTGACGTTTTCCTCTGAGTGACGGCTTCTTTTTGCATATGTGACAAATGAGGAGCGAGCGTTTGCAGATATTTCCTGTATTTAAGTCTCCTACAGATCGCACCGTGTACCTTCATCCTCCTCGCTCCGCGTCTGATCGGTGGCGCGACAGCGAGAAAGTCTTGTTATTGTGAGGTCGGGTGTAACTCGGGTGATTCTTGGTACCCGTGTTTAAAAATCGACCTTAACGGTGACCTTGTAGCGGCAGCTTCACTCACCTGTCCTTCCTCCGCAGACTGCCAGATGTCCGGCGACTTGTGCGCTCAGGATGCCACACTGGTCACCACGACGACCACAGGAACGGGTACAGGTGTGGCGGCGCTCCAAGTGGTCCAGGCCCGCCCCCTCTGGCCCACTGGTCCCGCCCTGACGGCGCGCTTGCGGCGCCTGATCACCGCCTACCAGCGCTTCACGCTGCGCCGCGAGCCGCTGCTCAGACACGACTTCCTGCTGCACGACGGCCTGGTCGGCATGGGGATGGGAGGAGGCGGAGCCGCACACGGTCATCACGCGGGGGGGCCGCTGCCGTGGCAGCTCGGGGAGGAGCTGAGGAGGTGCACCGTGGTCGCCACCGAGCCCGACCCGCTGTTTCTGGAGTGGCAGAGAAGGTAGGAAGAAATCTACAAACCGCAGATAAATACTGACGACAAGTTTTTAAATCAGCACATCGGCCTGATGGGGTTTTTTTTACCACTGATTCTTTCTGATCTGATCCACCAAGATTTTTGTCCGTTTCTAAACCCTCCGCTCTCTTAAAAACTGTTAAGATTAAAAAGATTACCTTCCTCGAGAAATAGTGAGGTTAAGACTTTTAAAAAGTGAAATTCTCTGTTTTCATTCTCCCACTTCTTTTAAAAGTTTCTTGAAACTCTGAGAGAGAAGGTTTCACAAAGATCATAAATACTTTTAAGAATTGTTCTCCAAAAGACGCTTATTTCATATTTCTAATGTCAAAATGTCTCAGGTGGACTCGTCGGGAACAGGCAGACTTCTACCGCACCGTGTCGTCGTTCGGGGTGGTGTACGACCCGGAGAGGAAAATCTTCGACTGGTCTCAGTTCCGAGCTCTGGCGCGGCTGGAGAGGAAGACGGACGAGAGCTTGGAGAGATACTTCAACTCCTTTGTGAACATGTGCAGGACGGCCTGCAAACTGCCTCCAAGGAAGGAAGAAGGTACAGACTTCACAGAAAGAGGGGGCTTTATATTTACATGTTCTGGGGTCTAAATGACACTTTACCATCACCTTTATTCTCTTTGCTTCCATGCTGATGATCACTGTGTCATCGTGCTTTCACACTCACACAAACTTTTCTGATATTTTCATGCTGAGCGTCATGTGTGAACACAAACAATTCTACAATTCACTTAGCAGACGCTTTTATCCAAAGCGACGTACATCAGAGAGTAAGAACAACACAAGCAAGGATCTAGAAAAAAGGGAATAATGTCAGTAAGAGCAAACGATCAGCTTTGAGTCCGATTGGACACACAGGTGCTGACAGGAAGTGATTACAAAGCACAACATTGAGGGCAGTTCTTGAGAGCTCTAATCAGTATAGAAACCATCTTATAAGTCATCGTTATCAAACAAAAAACATCGTCATTACCATCATCATCATCAATAATATGGAGACCATCATCATTAAGTTAGTAGGTATTCATGAAAGAGCTGGGTCTTTAGCTTTTTCTTAAAGGTGCAGAGGGACTCGATCGAATGGAGTTTGGAAGTTCAGCTGAATGTTTCTCTCTTCACCCTGAGTTTCTCCTCCAGCCTCCTCGTATTTATTCTGCAGTGGAGCTGATGTGAGAACGCAGCAGGATATAATCAGGAGAATTCACCTGGAGCGAGTGGGGGGAGGGAGGGGGGGGATAGTCTCCTGCTGTGAGATGCATGTGTGAGAGATCAGGAGAGGAGCAGTCCTCCTGGAATTCTCCAGATATGTTCAGGAGTGCAGATGTGAAAACAGCTCCCCTCTCTCTCTCTCTCTCTCTCTCGTTTCTCTCAGGGTTGGTGGACCCCTCCGTGCTCGTGGAGCCTCTGACAGAAGAGAGAGCAGCGAGGACGTTGTACCGCATCGAGCTGCTGCGGAAGATCAGAGAGCAGGTGGGCTCTTTTCACTCACATTTATGTCTCCTGGCTTTGAAGAGGAAGAGTTTGATTCGGGCAGTTTATGTCAAACACCTCCTCCTCTCTAACCTGCGTCCCCCTCCCTCAGGTTCTCCGTCACCCTCTGATCTCGGCCCGCCTCCAGCTGTGCCGCCCCTCCCTCTACCTCCCCGTGTGGTGGGAGTCCGGCAAACACGACCGGGACCTTCTCATCGGGGCTGCGCGCCACGGCCTGAGCCGCACCGACTTCTACATCCTGAACGACCCCCAGCTGAGCTTCCTGGAGGCTCACAGGAACTACGTCAGGGGTCACCCCTCCCACCTCCACGCTCAGAGTCATCATCACCCCCACCACCCGGGGTTAACTACTCACCCCGGGATCTCGTCCTCTTCCTCCTCCTCCTCGTCTCACCCTCAGCTGTCTCACCCTCACTGCTGTCTCTACGACTCCAGTCTGAGTCAACACTCCCCTCAGCCCCCTGAATACCCCCACCAGTCCTCCCACCACCACCAGCACCACCCAGTGCCTCCGTCTGCTCCCTCCCCGTCCTCCTCTCACCCTCACCTCCACCCTCCCCCGCCTGCCTCCCCCAGCCTGGGGATAGTTCCTGGCTCTCGGGGAGATTTCCTGGACTGCCCCCCTCTGGATGAGACCCTGGAGCTCGGCGCTCTGCACCACGACGCCATGTCTGCAGACGGTTTGCACGGAGGGAAGGCGGCCAAGGACGCCCTCAACGGCTTCCCGTTTAACTCTGCTGCGGGAGGGCAGAGCATGCTCAACTCGTACGGAGTGGGCGGAGCCGACCTCGACTCCAAACTGAGGAGTGATGTTCTCGTTGGAGAGCAGGGATCGTCGGAGGAAACGGGGCTGATGGCGCCGTCAGTGGAGCTCGATCAGTTACAGGTACACACTGAGGTTAAATGTGTCTGCATTTTATACTGGTATACTGGTCGCACTGGGATCCAGGACACAGTGTACTGATTAGATGAGAACATTGGTATTAAACGTCTTATACCAAAACCAAGAAAGTGGATCACATCAGTCCAGTTCGGAGGTCTTTACACTGTCTCCCAGTCTGTCAGAGAATAGACTTTAAAATCCTGCTGCTGGTTTATAAAGCGCTGAATGGTTTAGTGACCTCCTGATTAATTATGAACCATCCAGACCGCTCAGGTCGTCTGGGACAGGTCTGCTCTCTGTCCCCAGAGTCAGAACCAAACATGGAGAAGTGACGTTCAGTTTCTATGCTCCTTATATCTGGATCAAACTCCCAGAAAACTGCAGGTCTGCTGAAACTCTCAGCTCTTTTAAATCGAGGTTGAAGACACACCTGTTTACAGATACCTTTAATTAAACATCTTTAATAAGATTTTAAACTTTAACTCTGCTCTGTAACTTTTAACTCTTTTTATATTTTTACTTCAATTCACTTCATTTGAATTATTTTTATTTGAACATATTTTCAGATTTAATAATTTCAGTGATTTTTTAAATTTCTATTTTAATGTTTCTTTTCTTTCCTCTGTCATGATGCTTTTTGATGTCTTGTGTGAAGCACTTTGAATTGCCTTGTTGTTGAAATGTGCTATATAAATAAACTTGCCCTGCCTTGCCTTGCCTTGCCTTATACACCAGACTAATCCTGTTTCTGCTTCTATATCCACATTCATGTGAATGATTATCTCCTTCCTCCCTGCAGGCTCCCTGGGACGGCACGGACCACTCGAGTCCAGCGCACCACATGTTCAACGAGTCCGATCCCATCCTGGGTCCCTCCGCTCTGGAGCCCGGCTTCCTGGAGGAGGAGGACGAGGAGGCTCAGGGGGGAGACAGAGGAGGGGAGGAAGGAGGGACTCTGGAGGAGTGTCTGGGCCTCCCCCCCTCCTCCTCTCCCTCCCACCCGTCTGCAGGAGACTCGGTGGAGCCGCTGAGCTCCAGCTACATGCTCTTCAAGGTTAGTCTGTGTCCCGTGTCGGGGGTGACTTCAGCAGAATACTGATGGATGGTTTCTTTCTGTAAAACTGAAGGTGAAGGGATGTTCAGTGGGTGAGCTCCTACTTCAACTGAGACGTTCTTCAGTCAGGGCCTTACCCCTCAAATAGGACGACAACAAACCGTAGAGCAGCAGAGATTGATCACTTAAAAAAAATCAAATCTCCTGACATGATTGCACTTCTTCTGTGATTTCAGGACATCGGCGTGAGCGAGGAGCCCAGCGCGGATCAGACCGACCTGTCAGCGAGCCCGCCTCCTCCCTACGTCCCTCCTCCTCCCCTCTCTCTGTCTGACATCACCGCCCACGACCCGCAGGATAGGCTGGGCCACTCTGATGTCACTGAGAGTCTGACCAATCCTGTGGAAGAGGAAGAGGACGGACAGGATGCCGGCGCCGGGTTTGAGTTTGAAGACAAAGAGGAGGAAGATGTGGAAGAGAAAAAATACACGACTCAAAGCCTGGAGGGAGAGGAGGGGGATGAAGATCAAGGTATGAAAGAGAGTTTTGGAACTAGGACTATTTCACAACTTTCTGAACCATCATGTCTTTTAACCCTCATGCATCACTATGGACATTTTTGTCCATTTGGTCAAATTTTACCTTTTCATCTGGCCATCATTTTGTCTGTGTTAGTGCATATGGCACAAATTTCTGTAAGAAAGACTTTCTTGACACGTTTTTGGAATGCACATTTTAATTGTTTTAATAGATCAATAGAACACTGGGAAACAAATTTACTACCCTCTTAAGTCACTAAGGACAAAAATATCCACTTACAAAGAACTGCTATAAAAATAGAACAGATTGATATTTTTTTCTAAAAAATATCAAATATTGAATAATTATCAGGAATTTAACCCTTTAAATGCCAGTTTGATAACATGATTCTGGCATTTAAAGGGTTAAATTCCTTAAAATTATTCAATATTTTATATTTTTGAGCAGGGCCGGAGTTGTTTAAGAGATTTATGCAGAAAAAAGTAGAAAAAAATATCAATCTATTCTATTTTTATAGCAGTTTTTTTGGCATGGACATTTTTGTCCTTAGTGACTAAAGAGGGTAGTAAATTAAACTGATGCATGAGGGTTAAAAACCTCAATATGTAAAAAAGGGTGTCAGTTTAAAAAGAGCTTTATGGTTTATCCTCACAGGTGCTGACCGAAGTCTGGGAGTCTTGAGTCCCCAAATGGTGGCACCACAGATGGATGGGATGGAACCCGAGCCGAGCGTTGGAGAGCAGGACGAGAGGATGGAGGTATCAAACCAACTCTCTCAAGACCTTCAGGAGAGCTTCAACCAATCAGAGTGCAAAGAGGAGTGTCTGCAGGGCGTGCAAGCCTATCTGGGAAAGCTGCAACAGGAGGGAAGCCTTGTTTGTCCCGAGTCGATTGAAGAGCCGGGAGAGGAGGTGGATGGGATGATTTTATATCAAACCGGGGAAGAAGACACTCTGGAAAACTCACCTGTCTCTGAAACACTGATCGGGAATCCACCTGGAGAGTTTGTGCAAGTGGAGGGCAATTCCAGCGATCTTGCAGATCAAGTGGACGAGATCTCAGAAGGCCAGATGGACGGTGTTTCTCTTCTGAACGTTCCCCTGTGCGAGGACACCAAACCCAATGACATGGAGCATGAGAGCATTTATTCAGAATATGCAAATCCTTCCTGTGCCTCTGCGTCATCACCTGCAGCGGCGTCAAAGTCTGAGGAAGCCTCCTCACAGATAGATGGGATCAAAACTGAGATCTCCATGGATCAGGAGAACTATGACGGCCCAGCTGACAACAAGGACAATCTAATCCACCAAAGCCAAGGCAAAGTTTCCCCTGATCTCTCTGACAGTGTTGACACAAAGCCTTCAGATCTGAAGTTTCCTCTCTTGTCAGATCATGTCAGAGAGAAGAGACGTCAGGAGCTGGAGCTGCCGATCAAGAGGGAAGAAACCAAGACGGAGACGTTTGACGACGTCTACCCCGACAGCTCCCAAGTCAAACATGAACTTTCCTACGTTGTGAAGTCAGAGGACTTGGTGACCAAGTCTGAGCAGGTGGAGTTTCCCGTCAAAGCAGAGACTCTGGAGTCCAAACCTGAAGACCTGAGCCTCCCCGTGAAGCCTGAGAGCGAGGACAGTAAACCTGAAGTCCTCCAGTTTGCAGCTTTCTCAGGAGTCAAACCCGAAAACAAACCTTTAGCTCTCGGGTTCGCAGCTTTCTCAGACGGATCCAAACTGAAGACGGAGACGAAGCCAGAGCGCCTGGAGTTCTCGACGTATCCCGACAGCTCAGAGATCAAACCCGAGGCCAAACCGGAGAGCCTGGAGTTCCGAGCCGGACCTGAGATCAAAGCTGAGACCAAACAGGAGATGCTTGAGGCCGACAGCACCGTCCTGACCCCGAAGCTCGAGCCTGTCGACGGGCTGGTGGACGCCTCGGGGAGTCTGATGGTGAAAGGACAGGTGAAGGAGGAGAGGCCGGCTACACCTGGTAAGGACGGCTCTCAAAGCCCGATAGACATCTTCAACTTACCAAACAAGCCATTACATTTTGTTTGACTAACTGATCGATAGTTTGATACCAGTGACCAAGAGATCCATTGGGTTTACTAGTTTTATCAAAAAGTCGGAAACTTGTAGGGACTTCAGTAACCAGAGCTCTGAATTCAAGATGGCTGCCTTCTGCGTTAAAGGAAGTTAAAGGAGCAGTATGTAACCCTGACCCCTAGTGTTGAAAATGGGTACTGCAGTCTTAATTCTAAACATTGTAGAGAGCTGTCTCCCCCCCGCCCCCTCCTCTCTAGAGTGGATGCTCACACAGGTTGTCATGTGGTGGACACTGAAGCTTCAGTGTTTAGCCAGCTCTGCATCGGTCTGTAAACCTTTCTGTGTTCTAACCTCTCTCCATTTTTCAAAAGCATCTCCAATATTGATCCTAGTTTGAGCACGTTTCTGCTCGTGGAGCTTATTAGAAACATGCAGAGGCTTTTTAGGTCGGGTACAATCACTTCTATCTGAACCAGTTCTCTCGCCCGCTTCCATCGCTGCAACACCTGTTGGTTTGACCTGATAACTGCTCTCATATCTGGCAGTCCAGGTTCTCCTGGAGGCGTTCATGTTGCTTTTCCGACTTGTTGCCAACTCCTAACTGGAACGTTGTCAGGTGTAAACTTCATTCCCAGCTCCGACATCCAAGATAAATGGAATGCGCCATTATATCCTCTGAGTATGAGATTCTACTCGTGTAGTTATGTTGTGTTTTATTTAAAATATGTCCTCCTCTTCCTCAGTGCCCGTGTCTGAGGGTTACGTCGGCAGCCCGAGGTTTGCCGCTCCGATGTCCATGTGTGAGATTCCCGACAGCCTCCATGACAGCAGGGAGCCAACCATCGCTCAGCTGCTGCAGGAGAAAGCTCTCTACTCGTTCTCTGAGTGGCCGAAGGTACAGCAGAGTCTTTCATATAAAACATGTAGAATGCATTCAACATGACCTGTAACATAAAGATGTGGATGTTTCCCACTTTGAGATTATCTGTCAGAGTCCAGCTCCACCACAACAACGTCACCGGGCCCTGCGGCTCATTTTATCGAGTCTGATGCTAACATCTCAGTCTTCTCATTTGAAAAGGCTGAACAACTTCCCTAATCATCGTCATTGTGTCTTTAGCTCAGACGTTTTTCCCTTTCCCTGCAGGACCGCGTCATCATCAACCGCCTGGACAGCATCTGTCACGCCATCCTGAAGGGGAAGTGGCCGTCATCGAGCGAGCAGTACGACTCCCCCGGCTCGCTCCCCGCTAACTCCTGCCTGGCTAACAGTCTGTCCCAGCAGCAGCAGCAGCAGCAGCAGCAGCAGCAGCACCACCGTGCCAGTTTCCTGACCACCACGGCCTCCAGCTCCGTCCCGAGCCAGTCCAGGGTCCAGCAGGCCGGTCCTGGGCTCGGGTTCTCCATCCCGCCCCCGCTGACAAGACTACCTAAGGTGAGAACTCACCTGTGACCTGATGACTAAGCGATTCAACTCCCTGTTCTATCTCAGCGTCTGTCATCTGTCCACATTTATGTCTATTTATCACGACGTAGTCTATACAAGAGGGGCCCAGTCTGCACATGTGGTCATGCTAATAATGCTAATAATGCTAATAAATAAGATGATTGTTCTTTCCTAATCGTAAAGTGCATGAAGCGTGCGACACCTCGTCCTTTCTCTGTGTTTCCGTCTTCTCACTGATTTGAAATAGAAAGAAAAAAAAAAAAACAATCAAATATAATTAATGTCAAATCCATTCACCTGTGAGCCAACTGTCATAGAGAGCTAGATAAATGTTGCTTGCAGAACGCTTGTTTTCCTCTGGTGCAGCCTGCTCGCTGGACGCTCTTTTTGGGGCGTCAAAACATTTCAACTTTCATCTCAAGACGACGAGTCTCACTCCTGTAAAACCTCAACGTCACTGCAAATGACGTACAAAAACATGTGTCCTGTACCTTTAGTGATCTGCACTTCACTGATTCACGAGGACACAAAATACATCAACATGAAATGTGGACGAGGTTTGTGTCCTCTCGTTCTCTCCATCGCTCCGTTCCTTTTCTGTCTCTGTTTCATAAACTGTTGATATTCTACATGTTCAAATCAGACTTGAGCTCAAGCTTTAAATCAAAATGTCCGTTCCACTTGAACAGGTGACTTAGCCGTCTCTCTCCTCTGTCGGTCTGCAGCAGACACTTCCTGAGACACCATCAGGACTTCACCTGTGAATATGATCGGTCTGTTGCGGACAGAGCAGAGAGAGCTCCTTCTTGTAGCGCTTTAATAACCGCTGTGAGCCAATCAGGATTTAACGTCTTGTTTTCTCTCTTTTCATTTACCGCGCTCCTCTCCTTATCTCTATGACACTCGCCCACCGCTGCTCTCTCTCTCTCTCTCTCTCTACGAGCCAAACGGCAACATCTTCAGGCGAGGAGGTTGTTGTGATTACACGACTTACAGGGAAAGGAGATTTCATTTTTTTGATTTTGAGGGACGAGGGGAACCAAATCTTGAGATGCCTTGCTGCATCAGTTTTTTTTTATGCAAAGCCCTGCTGCACATCTGTGACGTCTGATTGGACGCCAAATGTCCGACTGTCAGAAGTAAACCCAAACAGGAAGTGGTCATGACTCCTTCAGGAGGCTGCAGCAGAGAGAATGATCTGATCTGTGTTGAGGTGTTGAGCTCAGGTCTGGTTGTTGGCCTCCTCTGTGTCTGTGTGTGTGTGTGTGTGTGTGTGTGTGTGTGTGTGTCTCTGTCCATATGTGTGTTTAACAATCCTCCATCTCTCTCCCATTCCTGTCTACCCCTCACCCACCCTGTCCACCCTGACAGTACATGCAGCGGGGCGGGGCATGTGGGCGCGGAGCTTGGCGCCTCACCTCCTTGCCTCTCTTACAGGAGAGGCTGGTGGCTCCGCCTTACCTCCCCGAGCTCAAGCGAGCGGGAGGGCGGAGGTTTGACTATGAAGCGGCAGCAGCTGCGGCCGCTGCTAAAGTCCTGGCCGGGAAGTCGTTGTCGTCTACCGCTACCACCACCAGCTCCGGCGGGGCCGCTCCTGTGGTGGCCCCGCCCTCTCACCGTACGGGCGCCATGTTGATAAACGGCTGGCAGGAAGCGGCCATCGACCTGACCAAGTCGTCCGGAGAGATCAGCACCACCAGCGGAGCGGGAGAGTCTGCGGCCTCACCAGGGGGTGGTCACAAGCTGCCGCCGCCGCCCCCCATTACCGCCCCACTGACTGGCTCGGTGGGCATCGACATGGCGGGGATCCTGCAGGCGGGGCTCATCCACCCTGTGACGGGGCAGATCATCAACGGGAGCCTGAGAGGAGACGACTCCCTGAGGAGGAGGAGGGGCAGGAGGAGAAACGTGGAGGCTCTGTACTCTGAGTTCACCAAGAACAGAGGACTGCACCTCCCCGACACACAGGTGGGTGGAGGAGAGGTGTATGTGACCGCACCCAGTGCATTGTGGGGGATGAAAAGAGAGATTTTGAGTGTTACTAAAGAATTGAAAACGTTGTCTCTGCAGGGCCGCGTGGAGGTGATCAGCCACTCCTCCGTCTCCTCCTCCACCTCATCTCCGTCCCCCTCGCCTTCAGACCGACCTGCAGGCCCCCCCACGCCGTCCTCCTCCTCTACGCCCACCCCCACCCAGACGCCTCCTCAGCCGGAGATCGTGGCCATCGACAGAGAGGCGGCGAGTAAAGGTCTGATCGAGTGGCTGAGGCAGAATCCAGGATACAGCATGGAGCTCCCTTCATTCGCTCATGTGAGGATGATGATTGGTTACTTTTGACGTCTTTGGGGGGGGCGGATAAGTTTTAATTCTCTCTCACCTGCTCTGACTCCCCCTGTCTCTAGTCCGGAGCTGGTCTGTTACACGGCTTCGTGGAGCGCCCGAAGCAGAGGAGGCATCGCTGTAAGGACCCCACCAAGCTGGACATCAACACTCTGACGGGGGAGGAGAGAGTTCCTGTGGTGCACCGAGGCACCGGACGCAGGGTGAGAAACATCAAACCACTGTTTTAAAAACACGAGAGGTTAAAGAGGACATATCATCCCCCTCTTCTCCACCTTTTCAAACAGTCCCCTGTGGTCAAAATATAACATGAATCAAGCACCAGAGGAGGTTTATGACCCTGTACAAACCAGCTCTCTCAGAACGCTCCGTTTTGGTGTGTGTGTCTCTTTAAATGTAATGCAATATGTTCAATAACACTGAAGAAGTGGATTTTTCACAATATGTCCTCTTTAAGGGAGAAAGAGTCTTGTGTTCACTGACGTCAGCGTTCAGAACCTTAACTTCAGAGCACTTTTCACTGCTGCTTACGGTTGCTAGGTTACGTACGCTTCCCTTCTGTTTTTTAATTCTTTGTAAGCTTCAAACTTTAATTTGGATCAACTCAGTCAAAACTAAATCGTGTCCCGGCGTTAGCAGCAGCTCTACGCCTGACATTGTTCCTTAAAGACGAGTCAGTTCAGGTTCTCCTCTGATGCGGACAGTGATGATGTCAGAAGTCCCGCCACCTTCTTGATTTTTGATTGGTTAGCTGAGGGTAAAGTGACATTGGCGACTGGCATTTCAATGTGCTGAGCGCTGAAAATCCAGAAGTGAAAAGGTTGCCGGATACATGCCCCAACTGCCGATTTCCATGCAGTCCGTCAGCGGCGCGCTTTTGCTCACCAAGAGGTCGCCGTAGTTCATAGTGCTGACGGACCGTGGCGAGCGTGGATTATATGGAAATATTCAGGAAGTAATGAAAGGACAATGCAGCTACACATACTGGTTAACATCGTTCTTCTTCTGTTGTTGTTTTCTCGCCCTGCAGCTCGGAGGGGCGATGGCGCCGGCCATTAAGGAGCTCTCCAGGTGGCTTGATGCAAACGCTGAGTATTTTGTAGCTCCGGACTGGGCTGACGTGGTCAAACACTCTGTGAGTAAAGTTTTGTTTCTCCTAATGACGTCCTGCTGCAGCTTTGACCACGCCTCCCTGATCTTTGACTCCTCCCTCCTCCTGCAGGGTTTCCTTCCTGAGGGGATGTTCTCGCGGATCCTGACAGAACCGGTCAACAGAGACCCCGGTTCTCGGCGTCGAGGCCGGCGACCTCGCAGCGAGATGCCTAAGCCCCTCCTCTCCGTCTCAGACTCTGGCTCCTCTGGCCTGGGCCCGCCCCTCTTCATGAACGGCGGTTTGATCGGCAGCATGGACTCGATGGTGGCGATGCAGAACCTCCGCGGCGGGATGGGTATTCCCATCTCCGGGATCATGGCGGCCGGATTCCCTCACGGTTTCTCTGCAGCTGTGCAGGCGGGAGGAGGCGCGGCGTCTTCAGAAGACACAAAGAACGGATTGAGCATGTTACCCATGATGCTTCACGGCATCCCACACCCTCATGGGGCTGCGATCCCGCAGCACGCCTTGTTCAGCGTCAGTGCGATGATGGCACACGCACCGCCTCCTCCTCACCCGAGCTCCACCTCCTCCTCCTCTTCTTCTACATTGTCTGCTGCAAAGGTTACCACGACAACCGCGCCGTCTACATCTGAGGCAGCCAGTCCCTCGTCGACGACGCCTGCTGAGAGAGAGAGCGCCGCGTCCTCTGGCTCTGCTGGAGTAGAGAAGGAGCGGAGCCAGGAGGAGAAAGGTGCGGCAGACACAAAAAAAAGAGCAGGAGGGGCGGAGTCAGCGGCCATCATCACCTCCACCAGCAGGGCGCAGTTTGGCGCTGCTCATCTGGGCGGCGGTACTAGCAGCCATCTTACCTTCAACCCGTTCCTGATCCCTGGCATGTCGCACGGCCTGCTGTACCCGCACATGTTCCTCCCGCACGGGGGCATCATGGCGCTCCCCGCCATGCCTCCTGGAGCGTTGGACGGCTCACCGGGGAGCCCCAAGAGGAGGAGGAAGAGAGGGCGCGAGGAGGGGGAGAGAGAGGAGGAGAGGGAGAAGGCCGAGAGAGAAAGTACATTTAAAGCGAGTGTGTCCTCCTCGTCTCCCTCCCTCGCCTCCACCTCCGGTCTCTCCCTGACTGAGGAGCCCGCCGCCGCCGCCGCCGCCGGGCAGGGGCGTGCAGAGGAGGAGCCTGCAGAGCCCCAGGAACCAGACTCCCATCAGCACCCCGAGGGAGCCGCGGCAGAGGAGAAGGAGGAGAGAACGGGGGACACAGGAGGGGAGGCACCGGAGGAGGAGGAGGAGAAGCAGGACGCTGAGGAGCAGAGACAGGCGGGAGGAGAGGAGGCGTAGAAGAGGAGAAACTGCGCCCGCCTCCTCCTCCGCTGAGCAACCGTGTAAAGTTTGTGCCGTGTCTGTCAGTCAATGTCCATGTAAAGACTTTTACTATGATGATGACTAATAATGATGATTATATTCGACTTGGTTTTGTTTATATACCAAGACCCCGCCCACTCCCCCACAAGCTCCGCCTCCTCCCCCTCCTCCTTGTATACAAAAACAACTAGTGTAAGAAATCTTCTGTGTATTCTTCCCCTTCATTCTGCATCCAGACTGAGTCATGAGTGACACTTTATCAACACACACACACACACACACACTGCAGGAGAATAAAACAGCTGAGCGTTGGCGTGCATATTTCCCCGCTTATGACCTCAAAGGGATGGCGATGAGCGTTGAGGTGGTCCTGATAATCTTAACGAGCACCTGTGTCTCTATTCTCACTCCCAGCACACTCCATCGAGTTTTTTGTCTTGAAGATGAACTCGAAGCTTAAACCAGCATTCCCACGATTGCGTGAAGCTCAAACTCCATTTTCTGTTCTGAGGTCGGAGATACGCTCGCTGTTTAACGAAGCGGCTGCATCGCGAAGCGTTTAGCGTTCGCGTGTCTGGCTCTGCCCTGCACGTGTTACTGGAGGTCACCTCTAGAGGGCGCCCCGTAGAGGTCAGGTTCTACAGACACCCGAGGAGGTGACTGTAATGTTCATTCTGGGATCAGAACTAACTTAATATAATAGTGAGGTCAGATCAGCTCAGACTGACTCTTGAGTTTACTGAGTGAGTGTCTGTCAGCGTTTCAGCAGCTGTAGGAAAAAAACTAAAACAACAGACGCACTCAGATGAAAGTTCAGTAACTCGTTGAGACATGTTGACGTCAGTTTTGAAGCTTTTCTGCCCAGACAAAACGGCAGGTGGCCACAGGGCCTTAATTCTGTCACATCTGCCTCTACACTGCCCTCTGCTGTTCATGTGCATACTGCAGCTTGCGACCACTTGGTGTTCATTTTTTTGAGGTTTGCACAGCCGAGGCTCTGAACATGACCGCAGAGGAACAGGAGGCAGGCGTAACGCAAACGTGAATGAGCGGTTAAAAGCAAGAATATCTCCGACCTCGAGGTTATAAACACAACCACAACATACAAAGATAACAGACATCAGCCCCAAAACAACATCTCTAAATTCTCCTGACACAATCTTTATTTAAGAGATGTTTTTTATTTTAGTTTTTCTATTCAAAGACGGAAAAAATCGTGATTAAACTGGAAGGTCAAAGGTCACACGACAGGTCAATTCCTCGTCGTTTTTTCAGATCGTCTGTCTGCATGCCCCAGCTCCACCATGTTTTAGATACTTAGCATAAATATATTTTTGAACTTGACCTCGATTATTAACGCTACACCAGCTTCTTCACTCTTCAGACAGGAAGAGGAAACACTGAGAACAAGAACTCCACCTTCTCGTTTGCTTTCATCGATAAACAAGCAGAGAACAATCGTGAGATTCATTTCTTTTATTCTTTTCATCATGTCGAGATTTTTTTTAACAACTCAAAACACAAAGTCACTTTGAGAGGAAATCAAGGAAAAAGGAACTGTAAAATTAAGAGCACCTTCAGGCCACCAGGGGGCGGTAGGAGGCAGATGAGATTGTATTATGCCTTGCAACCAGTGAGGCGGCGGGACGGAGGGAGACGAGAGGAGGGGAGGGAGGAGGAGGATTTTCTTTCTGTTCTGGTTTTATCCGACTCCCACATGTGACGTACAAGAGCTGCAGAACGGATCCACTCATGACCTGTAGCATCATCTCATCGGTCGACCCCCTCACCTTTTCTTTCCATCCTGTGCGTCGTCTGTCCAGAGAAAGGGAATCATTTGTTGTTCAGGAATGAAGAACAGATCAAAAAACAGGATGAGGAGGGATGCACGGCTGTGAGAAGCATCGCTCTTTGTTTTCTTCAGTTGAGTTTTAAAGCAGTTCATACTAAGAGTTTCTAAATATGTAAATCTATCGCTGTATATTGCTGTTTTTTTTTTTTTTCTTTCTTTCACCTTTTTGTTTCTGCATTGGGAAAAAAATACTTGACAGAAGCGATGTTTGGCGTTGCGGTTAGTCCCGGTGTTTTCTGACTGTACTGTACATGAAATGATGCAAAGTGTCTGCAGAACAGGGTGTGTATTTAGAGGCGTTTATGTCACATGTTGGAATTCACTTTGGTTTCGTTTTCATACCTGAAAACACGATTTTTTGCACAGTGTCTTTTTGTGAACCTGTTCCCGTAGAGTCCTGTGTTTCCTTCAGAGTATGAGAGTGTGTGTGTGTGTGAGGTCACAAGAGAGAGAGTGTGTCTGTGTGCATGCATGCGCACACGTTTTTGATGTCTTCTTCTCCCGTCTCGTCCCGACAGGTCACATTTCTTGTTGAGAAAAAAAAAAAACATAGTTGTTGCCTTGTCACAAGTTTGTGGCTCCATATAATTTATTCTACTTTTTTCCTTTTGCTTTGCCAAACTCTCACCAAATATGACATTCATTCTTTTTTTTAGTTTCATGACGTATTATTCAACGTAAAATGCCTTATTTAGCGAGTATTTGTTTTTGTATAGCCATTCTGTTACATCTCCATATATGAACATGTTATTGTTACTGTGTTTGTTTGTATGCGTACAAGGCCTTGGCCATGTGCATTATCTTCATTATCTTCACGTCAGTGCGAAGGTACCGCGGTCTCCAAATCACTACGTTAATTCCCAAACAATCAGTCATCCCTGAAAGCACAAACGGAGAGTTAACAAAACGTTTCTAACCAGTGCCTCTAAAACGACCTTTCATAGTTTCTCTCTTCTCTCTGTGGGTGTCACTTGTGCACTATGTGGACGCCATGCTTCGATAGTTACATCATCCCCCGGTTTGGGGGGGGGAGGCAGGACGATGAACATTTGGAAATGTCACTCCGATATGCAGACGATACCATGCTGTTTGTTAAGTGGGAATTCTGGATTCTCTCCAACCCGAGTCGTGGATCATTTTACACTCAAATCCATTGTAGAGGTTCAGAAAAGATGAGCAAGATGTCACCCGGAAAAGAAGCGTCTCGGAATCGAAAAATTTCGGCCTTGCCTCAGTCTCAGATTGGACGGACTCTGGATTTTAAGTCAAGACCACCACTGACCACGTCGTTAATGTAATAAGAAGCAAAACTTCAATTCATTCATAATTAGATTTTTATCCCCCGGTTACTGACGCAACCTTCCCACGGTCGAAGTGAGGGACACGCCCCCTAAACACAAGATGACGATTTTTCAGAGATAGAGGTCTTGCTTCGATCTTACCCTGCCTTGGTCTTGGTCTTGACTTGGTCTCGGGACACTCTGGTCTTGGTTAGGTCTTGGTCTCTGGTGGTCGTGGTCTTGACTACTACACTTGATCCGTCTACATGACACTTTTAGAATAATGAAATCTAAATGACCATCAACAAAGTACGTCAGTTCAGAGCACAGGTTGACTAATGGAAGTTCCGGGTTTGTCCATTTTGGAACGGACCAAGCAGTGAAAGTGACACGAGAGGAAAAGCTAAGTGCTTAACTTAGCGAACTCTTCACAAGACCTTTGTAGGGCGAAATTGGTAAAGAGGCAATGTACTTGCATGGAGCGGTTAATGGCGTCTCCAGCAGTTAGGCGTACGGTACTTTAGTGCCGCCGTGAGTCGTTCTGATTCTCTACAATGGAGACGAGTCATAAAAATGTTCTGACTTTAGAAACACAGTTTGTTAAACGCCAGATTTTCCTGTCAAGAATTGCTGTTGAATCCCGCACCGCGCTCATTCTGCACGAGGCCTTCTGTTCGCCATCCAGCACCGCGTCGAGGAAAATAACGCGCGCACGGTTTGTCTCCACTTCAAATATCCGACCGTCTTTGTGTTTTCCTAAATCAGCAGCCTGTCGTTTTGTTCCACGGCGGAGGAATCGCTTCAATCCCACATCGCTCTCTCTGTTACGGACTCGATCTGGTGAGAAAACCTGAAAGGAAGTCGTGCAGGTTTCAGTGTGCGAGGAGACTGGAGGCTCTGTGTACACGTCACGCCATGCCTTCTCTAACAGTGTTCTGTCTGCTCATGTCACCTCAACATGTTGTAAACGTTTGATCTCTGCTCATGAATGATGTATTTATTGTATAGTTCTTGTCTTTACATGACTGACTTTTGTTACTCTTGAAAGTCTCCTGAAAGCATTTTTTGGTTCACATGGAAGTTAAACTCTGCTTTTCTTTGTCACTTTTTAACCTGCTATATAAAGATGTTTTTAAAAGTCCCCTGATACCTCCACTTATTGTCCCAGCAGAGCCACGGGACACGTACATGCATCATCATCGGGTCAAGGTCAATATTTGGGATGATTTGGGTTGAAGAACTCTCAGAAGTGGGGGGGGGGGGGGGGGGGGGGGCTTTAAAGCGATAAAAAATGTCTGTTGTTCGATCATCAGAAAAATAACCAATACTGAGCAGCGTCTGGAGCAGACATGTGTCGGTCATATCTCCTGATTTACACATTTAAATATCCGTTCACTTTTAACTCTGGAGTTACAGCGACAGACAACAGATTCCTGATATCTCAGCATCTTATATCTGCGTTTCTTTTCATCAATCCGAGCAGATTTGTGTTGTCTTTGTCTCTCAGACACACAAGTTCTGCGCACCTGACTATGAAGGTGGCGGGTGTCTTAATGCCCTCGGTCCTCCCTAATCAATCAATCATTATTTGTATATAGGCCATGCAGGAACGAGGACGGCGGTAGTTTTGGGGACGACACAGTCCAATGGTGGTGGCTGGCTTCTGCTGCCGGGACAAGGACTACTGGGCTTCTGGCACCAAGCAGCTGGTATTTTTTAATAATCTCTACAACATGACTGATGAGCTAACACACGTCCTATCATGAAGCTAATGTTAAAACATTATTAAGGGAACTCTTTCTGGCTTCAGCAACTTCAAACATGGAGGTCTCAGCAGCAAAGAAAGACACAAATCTGTCGGTTGTGAAATTATTTTTTACTGTTGTGCACGTTGGGAAGAAAACTCTCCTGCTGTCAGAAACACGACATAAATGTGTCAAACATGCAACGTCAGGAATTCAAGCATTTCTAAGAGTGTAAACTGTAACTGATGGAAGATTTGTGGAGTTCAGAACAAAAGCATGAATTCTGCCGTCAGTAAAAGTAATCTGTAACACTTTAAATTAAGGTCCCAATAATCACCAATAACTAGCCGCTTATTAGCATGCTGCTAAACAAGACCGTAACCAGTGTAATGTTTCACTCTCAAGTTATTTCATGGCATGCAAAATTCATGACTTCAAATGCAACCCAAGCTATGCACAACAATTCACTCTTACTTCCTATTTGTAAAGCTGTGGATGGGTGCTTGTTGTTGAGGCGGCTACCTTAAACTATGAAATACAGCAAGAAACACAGAAGTAGTGTAGGGCGGGCCGTGACTTTGTGGCATTTCTGTTTGAGTATTTTCAAAGTAAAAGCCATCTAGAGCTTAATAGATTGATGGTTACAGTTTTTGCTGTCTTGTTTTTTGAAAAGATTATGGAGAGTGAGACCTCATTGACCTCATAGCTAGTTACAGCCATGATGCTAATAAGCAGCTAATGCGGGGCGCTGGTGGCGCAGTGGTTGGTGCGCGCGCCCCATGAGTGGAGGCTGTAGTCTTCCGGGCGGGCGGTAAACTGACACAGAATGACCGTGATCTAAAACTCTTACTAACTAATCTATCTAAATAATCAGTGAGTATGTTCTTCTTCTTCTCTCTAGTCCTTGACTAAAAAAGCTTTTATACACAAGGGGAGGAGCCGGCCGTCCCGTCCATGTAAACACGGCTCTGACAACAACACAGCCAGCGGGACTCGAGCTTCTCACTCATTGTAGACAGTCATGACTCAACATGTCGCAGTCTTCCAGATGATTAAATTAGGAGGGCAAACCTTTAGTTCATGTCCTATTAGCTGTAGACTATGGTCATGTAGAATAAAGGTACTAATAAACAGCCAGTATGCTACTACTTAGCATGCTAATAAGTAGCTAGTTAATTGTGAATATTGTGATCTTTATTTTAAGTGTTACCGATTACTTAAAAGAAACCTTTATGGCTGCAGCGTCACAATATACATTTATAGAAAAGTACATTCATGTTGTGGAATAAAATCCATTACAATAATAATAACAAAGATAAATACACAACTGTCGGAAGAAAGCCAATGAACAGACTCTGAAAAAGAAAGAATACACACGCATATTCAGTCTCCTTGTTTCAGACTAAACAGGCTGATCATTGGGCCGACTGTTACCGAGTACCATACCACTTCATTCATTCTCCTGAAGAAGTATGGCTTGATCTCACCCTAATGGGCTGTGTTTGGCTGACACCAATGTACCAAAGGTTCTATTTGACTTCAATTGTCCAAATTTCAGAATTGGGATTCCTTTTGACTTTGGCTCGCGACACATTAGAGGATTGTGCCTGATTTGCTGGAGCATGGGGGAGCACCGGGGGAGAGTATTCCCTGGGGAACCAGGGAGGCTTTTGATTGGATCTTTCCACCCAGACCTCATGGCAGTGAATGTTCAGTGTTATAACATGATTAAAGCCCGCTTATCCTGGTATAGAGAGGAAACAAAATTATATTATTTTTTTTGGCCAACCCGGAAGTTAGCAACGCCATGGGGTCTTGGATCCTTGCAAAAGAAAAATAAGCTCTGTGGCAAACACACTGTCAGATGAGCACCACTTTTATGATGATTTATGTGATCCCGGTAGCAAAAAGCTAACGCTATGCTACAAGCAAAACTACGCCATGGTCGCATGGCTTCAACGTCACCACCACTACGACTCAGGATGACGCCAATAAGCGGTTTGGACTAGCTAGCGAAACTGTAGCTTAATAAATTGTTTATCAACCGAATCTTTGCCTTAACCCAAAAATTAAACCTACATGACACCTCGTGTCTGATCGTAACTTCAAACACAGACAATGACGTTTAATGTCTCCAACAACCACACTGTAGTTTCATTTAGCCACTTGTTAGCAACCGTCTTTTTAAGGACTCGTCAAAACTTCAAAATTAACAATTTGGGGTATTCACTAATGTGTTAAATGACATACAAGAAAACGCCAACATCTCTTTTGCTTTGGAAGATTGATCCAAAGGCAACTGGACTGGTTGAAGAGCTTGAACTTCATCCAGTCCAGCTGCCTTTGGATCAATCTTCAAATTTACCATGACCTGAATGACTAAGAACCTTCACAGACATCTCTTATGCTTGTGTTAACCACAGACCTTATTTTAGGCATCTAACCACCAACCCATCAAAAAAACAAAAACATTGAGTTTGAGGCAAACGACCGCATGGCGCTAAAATGCTAACTTACTTCCTGGTTTTAGAACTCATTCCTATGGCGCCCTATACTGCAGAATAACCGCCGCCTGGAGGTCAGACTATATACTATGGTCCAACATCGTATACAGCATACTGCGTTGGGCAGTAGCATGTAGTGGGCAGTTTGGAAAACAGCCTTTGTTGTTGGAGTTTCTGAGACTTATTTGGAGAATCCGTTGGTACGAGCGTCAGACTTTTCAGATTCAAAACCAAAAAGACATATTTTTTAATGGCTACCAAAAAGTTTCCACATCTCTTGGGTGGAGATTTTTTCTCCATTCATGTCAAATTAATCACAGACGAAAAAGTTCTTCTAGTCATAACATCAACGTCTTTGCTCATTCCGACGCATTAACGTGCATTTTAATAAATTCTCTGAATGTTCACTCTGATTTTTGGGGGGATTTTCAAAGCTCCAGCTGATGTCAGCCGTCTGAGGGTCCAACACGTGTCGAGTGTGGCGATGAGTCTCTGGGGTGTGTCCGCCTCGTCCTCAGGGATCCCCTCACTCTTCTGTGGCGTCTGTTGCATTCGGCAGGTTGCCTACGTCGTTGCTGGCGAGCAGCCGTAGTCTTTTTCTCTCCCTTTTCCTCCCGAGTCCTCCTTGTGTATTGTTTCTTCTTTCTGAGAGACAAAGACAAACAACTGAAGAGTCAGAACAACAAACCAGAGTTTTCATGAAACCAAGAGACCCCTAACCCTAAACGATTGATACATGCTTTGGTAAAACAACAACAGCAATAGAAGTTGTAGAGACTTAAAGGCTTTATATGCTTTTTCACACTTAAATACAGCAGAAATCAAGTATATCCTCTGAAAATAACTCTGTGAGTCATGACTGTCTACAATGGGTGTAACACCCGAGTCCCACTGTCTGTGATGTTTTCCGAGTTTTCCGAGTCCTATCTTCAGTTTGTTTACATCGCCCGGACGGCCGACTGACTCCTCCCCTTGCGTATGAAAGTTGTTTAATTGAGGGACTAGAGAAAAGAAGAATAACACACTGTACTCACTGCTTAACTGTGTTTCTAGATCACGCTTATTTCAGGTAAATTTACATGCAGTGTGAAGATACGAGCATAATAAAGATCGCTAGCATTAGCATGCTAACACAACAATGCACCGCGAGTTGTTTTGGTTTCATGCTGGTGCTCAAGGGGGGACGTCTGCTGGATCAAAAAATCGGATATAAAGCCTTTAATGTCAGTACGGCAGCTTTCAGTAGCAGCTCACGCTTCCTTATGCAGCGGTTTTTGACGTAACATCCAGTGTTTCCATGGCAACGATAAACATGTGTCTTTCATGGCGGCTCATCATGGCCGCTGCCTCATCAAGACACATCCCGTTATAACTATAAAATTATGTATTTCTCTGGCTTTGATAACTGTACGAAATATTTGAGGTAATGTAAGTACTCAACAAATATATATAACACAATTATTCATTAATTTAGATATTTTAATGTAAACATTCTATATATTGTACGTTTAACTTCCTTACACCAACTCAGAAAGGGAACAGAAATGTGTCTTGTATTTCACTTCACACCTGAGGATCCAAACAGCTGCAGTGCACCTTTACCTTTCCACATCACAATATTACACATGTGCTGCTTCGACACAGCCGAGAGGAAAGAAAGAAGGAGAAAACTGGCAACGTTTGGTGTCATGTTCTCCATATTTCAGCAGAGGAGTGTGAAAAATGCGAGGAGCGGTTGAATAGTATCTTCAAGAACTGTTAATGTTGTTCAGGTGTTTGGGCGCCTCAGATTGTGATCCAGGATCATCACTGTGAAAAATGTGAGCCGACTGATCGTCTCCGTGGATCTCAAAGTGTCACTGAAATATTCCTGTTGATGTATCGCCGCTCCGAGAAGCGCGTCCAGAACCAGAAGAATGTTTTTCACTCTGCACAGCTTCATGTGTTCCCTGTGGTGAGCACACACATACATCAGACTGTGTGGTGTTTGTAGAGCTCTGGGACTTCAGGTTCAGGACTTCAGGGAGTTGGAAGTAAATGCAGAAATGTGTTGATACTCCACGAGACGGATCAGGTTAGACCTTATCCACATATCTGGTTTAGCTGTCTCCTGTTATTACAGCACCATCAGCCCACAGAGAAAATGTGGTTTTGATGTTCCGCCGAGAGGAGCTGCAGAATGTTTGGCTCAGGTTGAAATTTGGAATATTATTTTTTAAATATGAAGCGGTGAGGATGATTTAGAGGTTGGTCCGACATCACAGAGTAAAAACACAAATGTAGACGAAGAGGGAAATCTTGATGTTCAGAGAGACCTGTGTGATGATCGCTTCTCTGTGTACTGTATCTTTAAATACTATTTGTTGTCATGGTAACTAAAGATGCGTACTCTATGTTTTTTTTTCCACGCAGTACGTCTGCTTCGACCTGTGAAGAACGTCTGAGCGTCCCTGCAAACGATAAACGTGCAGCGTGACGGCTGCTGTTTGACATGTTTGAGGATATCAGTGATGTCAAAGGAGGAGTCAGTAGAAATGTTTGTAAACATTCAAACTGGGCCCCTCCTCCAGAAGCTCACCCTCACTGCAGGCCGTAGTGTGTACGTTCACTGCTTGTAGCTACACTGCAAGCTAATGCACGCTAGCACAAGCTAACCTCTGGTGTTTGTCACCTGCCTGTCCAACAGGAAGCAGACCAACTCCACGTCCACGAGTAAAAGACCCTCGTTTTAGAACGAGCTTCATCCGCTTGGTGTTTCTCCTCACTCTGATTATATTTTCTCTTCTTTGCTGCTACGTCCACGTCCGTCATATTCACCGCTTTGAATGGCGTCCAATCACTGAATTGTATCCACTCCTAAACTCACCTGCTGCGCTGTCATTGGCTGGAGGAAACACACCAGCTCCGCCCAGAAACGTCCCGAGTCAACCAGAACAAAGCAGAACAGTAAAATCCAGTCAGAGGACAGAGTCTCTGCAGACACAGTCACCACCACACATGTATGGAGGCCCAGAAGGGACGATGGAGCAGCTTCACTTTATGAGAAGTCTGATTTTATTTTGAAGGAACAAGCTGCTGACTCTTTCTTTAAAATGCAATCAACATTGACTCTGGATAAAAAAACAAACACTCCATGACAAATCTACAAGACGTTTGACCCAACCATCCATCCTGACCACGTCCCGAAGAAAATGTGCGGTTTTGCTTTCGCCTCCTGGAGACAACAATCATGATGGCTGCCATGATTAAATGTGTTCAAAGAGCAGAGTGTTGATAAGTTCAGTGGAACAAAGGTTTAAGTTTAAAAGTGGGAAAGAGAGCTGAGATGTTAGCGAACATTTACGACTCGTTCTTTTGTTTTTCCCGAGGTCTTCTTTTGTCCTACTTCCATCCTAACGTGTCCTAAATTTATCTTGTCATGAAAACTTTCCTGCTGAAAGAAAAAAAAAACTTAATTGAATCCTTTTGGAAAAACAGACAAGATGCAGAAAGTTTTATGACTTTTTTTTTTTTTTTTGCATTTTGGACTCCACTTTGGCTTTCCGCCGCGCTCATTGGTTCCAAAAATCTCAAAAAACAGAAAACAGTCGTTAGCTTCTCTGTGAGTCGCAGGTGTTTTCTTAAACTCATCTTTGCTTCTTCGGGGGGAACAACCCTCCGACAAATCCAAACCCGTCTCGGAGGGAGAACGTTTTGGATTTGCAGCCAGCTGCTCTCCTGACATCGTAGCTGCTGGTGTTGTTTGAAAGCTTAATTCCTTGCCGCAGGTCGTCGTTTCTGACACGTTCCTCTGGATGTTTGTTTACCTCTTGAGTCGGCGGTTAAAGTGATTAAAAGACTCGTCTGTTTACGTTAGATCTTCTCTTTTTCTCCCCCTCAGATATAGATTCATAGCGATGCCATGCCGTAATGCCGCGCCGCCATCTGCCCTTCATTAGTAACGAGAGCTCATCTTCACAGCTCCTTATATCCTCTCCTGTCTCCTCTCCTCAGCCTCGTCCTTACATCTCGTCCTCTTCCAGCTCTGGATGCTGCTCTCCTCTCGTCCTTCCTGCGGTCTGTCCTTGGTTAGTCACGCTGTCACCATGCCTCTGATTCTGGACACTGCCCTGATGAGTGCGAGTTAAAACAGCCTGTCCTCACATGTCTCCTACTCCTTCCTCTTTGTGTCTTTTAAAAATTTTTTTTTAACTTTTATTCACCAAAACGTGCATACACACACTCACACAATAAAAAAAAAGAGATACTAACAAGAGGGGAACTGTGGTACGATACAGTTTTGCAAGCAGATTTAGACAAAAACAAACAAACAAACAAAACAAAAGGAAAAGGGTCAGTAAATAAACTGACCCTCTCTGTGTCTTTAACATGAGGGGGCAGCTGTGGCTCAGTTGGTAGAGTCGTCGTCTCTAAACTGGAAGGATGGGAGGGTTCGATCCCCAGCTGGGCAACATGTCCCCGAATGGCTCCCGCTGCTTCGGTGGCGGTGTATGAATGGGATTAGTTACTTCTGATGGATGATACTACATAGCGATGTGAATGTGTGTGAATTGGTGGGTGAGACACGCAGTGTAAAAGCGCTTTGAGTAGTCGGAAGACTAGAAAGTCCATTTACCATTTACATGTACTCACTGAGGGAACACGACCCTGATTAAAACACCCATATACATTTAATAACGTCAACAAGCACCACCTGTACAGAACCCTACATATGTTTTGTGTTGGTCTCTGTTAATTCATGCGTTGAAGAGCACTCGTCTGTCCTCTGGGCGTTTGTTCTTTGACAGGATGATAGTAAATAGTTTGTCCTAGCGTTGCAGGGTAGCAGGTGGATCCGGATCAGTTGTGACCCGGGGCAGAGAGGAAAAGGGACACATGGAAAGTACAAATGTTTAAATCCTTCAACATTACATGGAGGGGGGGGGGTCGAGCTGGGGAGGCTCCCATAAGTCGACCAAATGACTGAAGAGGATTCATCTCTATTCAATAAGACAGGATTATTGAATTTTGTTATTTTTAATTGTTTTACGTTTTTTATTTATTTACATATATTTGAATCGTCCTGCTTTATTCCTGTATTTAATTTAACTTAATTATAATTTTTGTTTGTCAGGTCTGTTTTTTTTTTTTTCTGTTTGTTCTTTTTTTTTGTTGTCTTGCATTGATAGTGTTACCCTTGTTGGGTATTGTTCTATATCATTTATTGTCTGGTATTGTACTGTTGTAAAACATTTGAAAACAATAAAAATGTTGGTCATGAAAAAAGAAGGCAGGATTATTTTGTGTCAGATGGGTTCTGACGGCCGTTGTTGTCCGTTAGCGGTAGCATCGGCCGTTAGCATTTGGTGGACTTGACTGGTCTGTAAGTAGAACAACAATCTGCCTGGAGAACAAAAACTGAACCCATCGGCATCATCTGAAAACTTGTCAGCTTTTTATCAAACACTATAAAGAGACATCCGCCTGCAAAGGGAGATACCAATTCTGTGGTGGACGTCTCACATCATCGGATCCACTTCTCATGTTGGTGGTCAGACTGTGAAAAGGTAACGCACCAAACAGGAAATCGCGGCTGGGCCTTCCTGTATGTCTAACTGGATAAAACCCAATCCCAGAAAGGTTTGCTGTCACTCAAAGAGTCACATTTCATCGTCATACCATGGCCCATTGGTTCAGAGATTTGTTGATGAAAAGAGGCTGGGTCAACCACCAGGTCGTTTTGAACCGGGCCATGAACACCTGATGGGGAGGGGGGGGGGGGGGGGGGAATGTAATACCATAAAGGTAAAAATGCTGCATTCAGGTGTTTCCGAGAAGGGAAGCCGTTCTTCCAACTTCAATGTGTTCACAGGATTTCAGTTCGGAAAGTCTGTGTGTTAACAATGACAAAACATATTTTGCCCCTCGTGATGACGATTCTGACGTCATGTCAGGGCACCTAATTCTTCTCCGAGTTTCCGAATTGTTGTTTCCGACTTGAGCAGGTCATTCATGTTGCATTTTACAACTCAGAAACTCGTTTATCCGATGTGCCCGATACCACATGAATGCAGCAAAATGCTCACCAACTTTGAAGATAATGCTAAGCAACAGCCGCAACCCTGAGATTCAGTGACATGTAAACAGACCAATCAGTGTTGAGCTTTGACTCATGGTGTTTTTCTATTGGTTAAAACAGCAGCAGCCTCGGCAACGACATTCATTGACATCTATAGACATACACATCAGTGATGCTAGCATGGTGTGATGTTTTGGTTGGTTTAAACCGGGACTGTTCCAAACTGGGACATATGAATGCGTCATAGGTATGGGACCCGGAGCTTGACAATGAGACGGCCCCGGTCGTATCTGGACGTATGGTCAGCCTATGATTTGGGCTACATATTGAAAATATTTTGGTTGATGTGTCGCAATGTTGGGAATGCAGTTGTTGAAATCCGATCTGTGAAATTTCATTTCCACCAGTAACAATACTTTCCCAAAACGGTGTAATTTAATTTTAGATATCTGTGAGCTTAATTCGTATTAGTAGAGTTCATTTACCCCCTTATCCTCACACACACACACACACACACTCACACACACACACACACACACACACACACACACTCGGAGACCAGATGGTTTGTAGTTGGTGTTTCATGACAGTGAACCATCCCTCAGCCATCTTAACTGAATCAAGCCTTGCATTGGAAAACTGCCCTGCTCATCACATAACAAGCTAACCACAGGCAACACAAACACACACACACACACACACACACACACACACACACACACACACACACACACACACACACACACACACACACACACACACACACACACACACACACACACACACACACACACACACACACACACACACACACACACACACACACACACACACACACACACACACACACACACACACACACAAATGTTGTCCTTGTGGCTTTTCTACCCAATTCCATGTATTCTCTAAAACCATGACACTAAATGCACGACCACATCAGAGGTGGATTAATTCAGATTTGAGAGGATTCTCCTGATGATCAATTTTTGCTGTTCAACAACGGAAACCAACTAAACTCACATGTGCGTCGTGTTAACTGCCGACCTGAATCAACAATCACGTTGGCAAGTATCGAACCTTATAATTTCCATTTAAAGTCTCAGATCTATGAACTGAACTCTGGATTCTAATTGGTTGGCGGGTTTGGTTGTTTTTTTTGTATTGAATGGAATTTCCTAAAAGAAATCAGGACATTGAATGTGTCACTAACGATATCCTGAAAGCAGAATGACTGTGCAGGAAGGCATGGGGCAATACCAGTGGTGTCTTTAACTACTTTATTCCAATGTGAAACAGACGTTATTATCATGTTGGATGGTATAATCCATTTAAAAACCAGTAGAAGTTGTTGTTGTGCGCTCTGTTCGCATACTCGGGTTGCCAGTTTGAACTTGCAGACTTTTATGGGGATGAATAATCACAATAAGGCTGCAGAGACATCAGAGTTTCAATCATCAATGCAAACATTACCTGGAAAATGATGCATCCAAAGAGACAGAAGGGAAGAAACACAGAGACTAAATAGACATGGGGTAATCAAACAAAGGTGAGACCAACAAGACAGGTGAGGACAATGAGGGCGATCAGGACTGGAGGGAAACACACAGAGGCAGGGAGAAAATACAAGACGAGAAACACTGAGGACAACTACAAAATAAATCATGCAACACTGAAGACACACAGGGAACTCAACGTAGATAAACACTAGAACCTAGAACACTGGGATAAGAAATACCTAAATAAAAACACTAGTAAATAAACTAGGAAATGAGAACTACTAAAACAGGAAATATAAATATAAACTCTGAAAATACAAAATATACAACTTAAACAAGACCAAATCATGACACCCCTCACTCTTGTTGCCCTGCTGAGCGTTGCAGCATCATTGCTGTGAAAACCAAAAGTTTGTCAGAGAAAGTCAACAAAGTAAAATGAAGAGTAAATAAATATACTGGTAATAAGAGGAAGAGGAGTACGTGTCAGGACACGGGCAGACATAACGGTGATTAATGCTGGACCCCTAGTAGGTTTTTGCCTAAGGTCCCAACAGACGCTAGAATCGCTGCTGCCTGTCGTTAGGTTGACTGAAAGTTAGACTGACAGCATATCCAGCATGGAGACCACCATCGATGGGACTCCAGCGCCCCCTGCAGGAACAGACGGGTGACATCACTCTGGCTTCAAACATACATATTTTAACAGTCTGTGGTTTAAATACTTTTTACTGAAAGGTGAAGATTTGGACCTGAATTGATCAACAACCCTACTTAATACTCCTGTACAGAGGTTCACAGCTGACAGAAAATTAGTCTGAGAGTTTAGTTACTCTTTAAATTAAAGAATTATCGACTTTTTCCCGACGTCTTTAAAGCACTTTAAGCGTCATAAATACAAAAATGTTTTAATCCAACAAATTCCAAACAGATCGACGACATGAGGGGAAGTGAGAGAGTACTTTTATCTTAATGCTTAATCCAGATAATATCTCAGATGTGGTCATGTCCCAAACTGTACAAAAAAAAAACAGGAGTTTTTTTTTTCAGTTGCTGGTTTTATGTTCTTGAGTCTGTGCTGAATTTTGCACAACACACGGTTACTCACAGAAACACATGTTGTGTTGGAGGAAAGAACTATACACCGGCGTAGCATGTGATAAATCTGCATGGAATTCAAGGCAGCATGAAGCCATATGGGTCATCACACACATAGTAAAACCAACTGTGAGTTCACTAAAATATGCCCCCTCACTAGTGCATCACTTATCTAAATGTTGCCTCCTTATTGTGGAGACATGAAGGAAACATGCTATGTTGAAGTGAAATGATAAAGTGACCTTACTATATGATCAGACATTAAGGAAACATGTTGAAGTGCTGGCTTCTCTGACAACAATGCAGCAGCCAGTATGTCCTCCTTCTAACTTTAGATTCTGGTCCTGAATGCTCTGGATTTCTTTGGACCAGAGGAAGCGGGTAAGAGAACTGGTTCAGATAGAAGTGATTGTACCCGACCTAAAAAGCCTCTGCATGTTTCTAATAAACTCCACGAGCAGAAACGTGCTCAAACTAGGATCAATATTGGAGATGCTTTTGAAAAATGGAGAGACGTTACAACACAGAAAGGTTTACAGACCGACGCAGAGCTGGATAAACACTGAAGCTTCAGTGTCCACCACATGGCAACCTGTGTGAGCATGGACTCTAGAGAGGAGGGGGCGGGGGGAGACAGCTCTCTGCAATGTTTAGAATGTGGACCGCAGTACCCATTTTGAACACTAGGTGTCAGATGTCCGCGACGTTTTGGAGATATCCTCAAGTGGACACTAGAGGAACTGCAGTTCTGTATGCACACAACACTAGAGATCGGCACTTAACGTTAAATGTTGTAAAACGTGGTGTCCATTTATATGTCTTCCTTCTATGGTCTCACCAAACCTCCAAAGAGGACCACCAATCCTGCCGATTTTTAGACAACAACCCTTCTTAATGAGCCTCAGCTGTCCAGATGTTCTGTTATTACCTCAAATATGTCCACACACCACCAGGAATGTCTACATGTCATACCTTCACAGCGTGCATGTTGACCAAATCAGATGTTCTCTTTACTTGATGCTAAAGAACACAGAAGTCTTCAAATGAGCTCAGCAGGTGCAGTAGGAGCCGCATCTCAGTAATTACAGGGAGTACACCTGTTCTCATAAAATTTTATAGGACAAAATGAGTGTAAACAACTTCTTCTCAGGGCCTCCAGGTTAGATTTGCCCATCAAGCTATCGGGTTAGCGTGCAGAATCATTCTCTCAGGACACAAAGACACGCCCTGCGAGCTGTAAGAACGACGGAGCATCTTTGAATCATCCCAAACTTCAAAACAGGGCAAACATTCACCACCTGTGGGGCATGCTGGATCTCTAAACTCACGATCGTCTGATAAAAAAACAAACCCGTGAAAGTGCACTGAAATGGAGTGAATCCTGCCAAATTGAATCAGTCACACTGAGTAGAAAAACGTATGAAAATGTATGGAATCCACCGAGAAACATTCTTTTCTCATCTCTGCACACGGCTCTTTGGAGCCGATTTAAGAAAGAGCTGAAAAAATCACATTACATGCTCCCACTCAGGCCGATCCTCTGAGATACATAACGGAGTAAAAAGTGTGCAGGAAGCTCCTCGCTCTCTAATGAATACCTGTTGTCCGGTGTTTAAGTTGCCTCCAGGCCACGTCTGCAGCGGGAACACTGCGAGTTTAACTTAATGCATGTGAGAGTTGGGAAAACGTTCTTCTGTCTGTGTTGGGTTACAGTGAAAGCTTAACTCTGATCCATGAGGAGCTCTGCACTGCACATTAAAACAGCAGCATTTGAAACGTGAAATAATCCGCGCTAACCTCCTCTCTGACAGGACAGATTTGTCTGCCTCACTGAATATAAGATGTTCTCCACGTTCTCCATATATTAAATATATTAAAACAATAAAAATATCCTCTGCCCGTCAGGAATATTACAGAAATATTGTAAACTTGTCAAGTCAATAACTCTGAAAGCTTTCAGATCTGTAAATGCTTCCATGAGGTCGAGTCTCTAATAAGGTAAAACATTTTTTTACCTCACAGAAAAACATCCCTCCCTCCATTATCTACACCACTTCTCCGGGTACAGAGGCGCTGCTTGTCAACAGGCAACTGCTTAGGGGCCCCAGACCAGTAAGGGGGCCCCTGAGGGCTCACAAACAAAGCAGTGGCCTAAAATGTGCACATTTTGCAATGACAGTGAAAACCTCCCTAAAAGGCCCCCGATCTGACAGCGCCCCCTCTCCTTGCCCTGCTAAGCGTTGCGTGCATTAATGCTGTGAAAACCAAAGTTTGTCAAAGAAAGAGGAACGATCCGTCGATAGGAGAGTAATTTGTCAGCTCCACACAGAGAGGCTCCTGTCAGACGGGGATTCAGACCAGGAACCTCCACAAAGAGAGGCTCCTGTCAGATGGGGATTCAGACCAGGAACCTCCACACAGAGAGGCTCCTGTCAGATGGGGATTCAGACCAGGAACCTCCACACAGAGAGGCTCCTGTCAGACGGGGATTCAGACCAGGAACCTCCACAAAGAGAGGCTCCTGTCAGATGGGGATTCAGACCAGGAACCTCCACACAGAGAGGCTCCTGTCAGACGGGGATTCAGACCAGGAACCTCCACAAAGAGAGGCTCCTGTCAGACGGGGATTCAGACCAGGAACCTCCTCACAAAGAGGCTCCTGTCAGACGGGGATTCAAACCAGGAACCTCCTCGCTGTGAGGCTAACAGCGCTGACATCGTGTTTGAATATCATCAGAGCTTTGAGAGTCAGACTCAGAGACGCAGCAGAGAGAGGGAGAGCATTAAAGAACAATGTTGGAGCGATTAGCGGCTGCAGTCCATGGTCGGAGCTGTTTATGCAGCATCAGTGTGTTAACAGAGTCTCCAGCCTGCAGCGTCATTCTCACACTTCAGTGGTCAACTGAGTTATATTAGGACAGATGATCAAATCCAGATTTTGTCTGGATCACTGCCCACGTCCATGAAAAGGCTGAGAAATAAAAACACTGAAGCATCATCTTTCAAAGTTTCCCTTCAGTTTGACTTCTATCAGAGACACCAGTTTCTTCAGCTTGTTTGTCAGTGTTTGTTTTTGTAATCTCAGACTGCAGCGACACAAATTTCATGCTCAAGTTATAGTTTTTTACCTTGCACCAACGCGGATCATTTAAAGCCTCGTCTTGACCAGCGACAGACTAAAAGGCCTCCTTCAGAAGTGCTTCTATGCACCTCATGTCGCCTCTCTTTTGTGATCTCAAGCTGCTAAAAAAACGTCTTTGAAATCACTTCTATATCGTCTCGTAGATGCACGATGTCATCACTCACGCGCTGAAAACGTTTTGCACGTGTAAACACTCGGCGGCTCGAGAGGACAGCTCTGTTGGGAGTGTTATTCTCAGACTCGTGCTGTGTTTTTAACATCTTCTTGGCTAGCTTAGCTGTAGCGTGCAGAGCCATGAGTGTGCTGCATGAAGGACTGAACCCCCTGCCTGTGCTTCATCTGATTCATTTCATTTAGTCCATTAAAGACCGCTGCAGAGAGGAGTCCCTTGATTGAATTATCCTTTTGGAGAGTGAAAAATAACGAGGAGGAAACGAGCCACCAGAGACCTCCGCGTCGTCTATTCTGACTTCTATCCATTCATTCTTCTTCACAGTATTTAAGACACAAAGCGGATGCACTGATGGAATCATGATGAGGGATTGACGTCTGCCTCGGGATCTGAGCCTCAGTTTGTTTTAGTCTGCTGTCATAAAAATGCAAACAGATGCAAGCTGCGGATATAAACCACTGACACCACTGTTTCCTCCAGTTTACAGCCGTAATGCATCAAAGCTTTGCACCTTTTTTAAACATTAAAGGTTCAGAGGTCGGAGCTTTTCATCTTTGCACAAACATGGAGGGGTTTCTGATAGTGCTGCAGTCAAGACCACACTAACAGGGGACAAGGCACACCCGAGACCAGAGTGCTCCGAGACCGAGACTAGACCACTAGTGCTACCACACCAGTTTCTGAGAGCAGTGGCGGTTCTAGACCACTTTTACTGAGGGGGACAAACTGGGGCCAGTTGTTTTGTCAGAGTGGAACATTAAACCCAGGTGAAAAATAGACAAAGATGATCGCTTTAGAAAAATATAAAATTATGCCAAATAATAGCGCACGTCATTTAATACCACAACATAAATACCATGATTTATATTTGTTCCAGTAACAGTATTTAATACTAGATTGCGAGTCTACAACTTGAAATCAGATCGAAGCCGGATGTTGACCTTTCAACCTTTCCTTTGGTCCAACAGCTTGGTCGACACGTTTAAAAGATTGTTGTTGCCCAAATGACATGAAGAGAAATGAAAGTACGTTTGTGCCACCAAGACAGAAGGACACATTTATTTTGATACGGCCTTAATCCCGTAAAGACACACACACAAGAGACGGAGAGGAAGACGATCTGGCGTCCTTCCTCCTCATCTGAGAACAATAAAACAACAAGAGAGCGAGCATTAGGAGACGAGAGCGCTCTAATCTGAAACAACAGAGGAATGTCAGAGAGATGCCACAGCAGCCTTTTTATCCCACATGTGTGCCATTACGCCCATCCAGCCAGACTCTGCTGGATCCAGTTTCTTCCCTGGGCTAATGCCACCGGACATTCGATCTGACACCGATAATGATGATTACTGCAAATGACACGGCGTCCAATGAGGGCGGAGACGTGGACAACACAAAGTCTCACAGTGAAAACGACGTCTGCAGAGAGATGAAGCGTCGTTTCTGTTGGCGGGGAAAGATAACGTTTCTCTGCAGGTCTCTGCCATGTTTGAGCGTAAGAGAGGGGTATGAATGAAAAGGACACGACGACAAGATGGAGGAAAACCAGGAGACATCTGACTAATATATTTTAGAACTTTAGTTTAAAGGTCCAATCAGTGAGATGTTTAGTGAGTAAAATGATAAAGTGACCGTACTCTATGATCAGACATTAAGGAAACATGCTATGTTGAAGTGCTGGCTTCTCTGACAATGCAGCAGCCAGTATGTCCTCCTTCTAACTTTAGATTCTGGTCCTGAATGCTCTGGATTTGATTGGACCAGAGAAGGTAGGCGGTTTTAAGACACCCCCACACGGCCGTTTTGGACGCCCCTCGGTTTGCCAGATATGAGAGCAGTTATCAGGTCAAACCAACAGGTGTTGCAGTGATGGAAGCGGGCAAGAGAACTGGTTCAGATAGAAGTGATTGTACCCGACCTAAAAAGCCTCTGCATGTTTCTAATAAGCTCCACGAGCAGAAACGTGCTCAAACTAGGATCAATATTGGAGATGCTTTTGAAAAATGGAGAGAGGTTAGAACGCAGAAAGGTTTACAGACCGATGCAGAGCTGGATAAACACTGAAGCTTCAGTGTCCACCACATGGCAACCTGCGTGATCATCGACTATAGAAAGGAGGGGCCGGGGGGAGACAGCTCTCTACAATGTTTAGAATTTAGACTGCAGTACCCATTTTAAACAGTAGGGGTCAGAGATGTCACCAGATTAGTATGCATTGTGTGTCCGCTCCGTTACGACTCCGTGCTCCCTTGACCGTCAACACCAAGCGGCAAGCTCCGGTGTTGAAAAATGAAGCCGATGATGAAGTACAAAATCCTGCAGTTCCTCGAGTGTCCACTAGAGGCTGGATGCAGAAGCACAGGAAGTCACATACACACCCATTTTAAAAAGTCTGTTTTTACAGCAGAGATTAACATGTTTACAGCCTGGTTCAAAAAAACAAATAGGTCTGATTATCTCATGTCTCGATCAACACATACTGTACGGGGGGTGAATGTTTCGATGACTCTGTTTTGATTTTGAAAACGATAAGTGTTATCCATAGTCAGGCACATAGCTGACATGATTGACAGGTGGGCGCGGTGTAACGGTTTGTCAGGAGGTTTAAAACCCGCCTCAGCTCCAGCTCTCAGTCTGTCGTTAGGCTTCGTCCATTAATATTTACAGTCTGGTGTTCTCTGTGTTCTCAGAGAGCAGACTGCCGGAGTGCCGAGACAAAGGAGATGATTCACAGCTTATTGAGTTTTTGTTTGGAAATAGAAACTTGTAAAAATGTCACAACAACAACATTTGAATGTTTGGAGTAAGACGATGAAAGCTGTCGTCAGCTCTGGTTGAAGAAAACGTTCTGTTAGCATATTAAACATTTGAGCCTTTTAGCTTTAACAAGACATTTCCTCAAAGTGAACACATGTTGGTACGTTTCTCTGCACGGTTTGAATGTTTGACAGCTTCACTTGTTTTGGTGTAAGAAAAGAGACGTTCATCATTCCAGAGTTCAGCACAACACAACGAGACACTGTCCTGAAGTTTATAAAGAAACTCTATAAAGGAAGTCTCTGTTGGAGATTCAACCCAAACGGACCGAACATGTTGCAGGAAATCAAGAAATCTGTTTTCAAGTCTTACAAAAGTTCACGCCAAATATGAAAATTCAAACGAACGCTCCATGCTGTGAAAGAAGGACACATAAATCCATGAGGAACAACAACAACATGGTTTTGGAGGGAAAGCAAGAGACCGCGGCTGAGTTTGTTTTATAATCTTTGGGATAACTTTACAAAGCTCCTAATGAATTCACTGCAGAGTTTGAAACACAAGGGCGGAGTGGGGAAAAGGGAATCAATAAATCTGTGTTTTTGTTTTCTTCAAAACAACTTTAACCCGTTTTGACAGAGTCTCCACAACACAGACTTTACTCAAGTTGAAGGATTTTGTAGTCTTAGTCCTCGCTCAGTTTGTCGTGAACACGGTGCACATGGCGAGCGTTACATCCTGGACATTATTCCTCCGCCCTCTGCACGGCTGGATTCCCTCTGAGGGGAAAGTCGTAAAGGAGGCGGTGTGAAGTTTTAAGATGTAATCTCCGAGCCGAGCAGCAGACATGAGAAGTCCTTTTTTAGCTGCAGGGAGCTGAGCAAAGTGGGGGAATCATCGGTCTGTTATCGTCCTGATCTACATACCCGCTCTCCGTCTGTGACTAACGGAGGACAGGACGCTTCAGAGAGACGCTACAGATGAATGTTCGAGGACGTTCACACGGGATCAACTGGAAACTTAAAGGTCAAAAAGGTTGTGAAGCCTCTAGAGCTGAGTCGATTTAAATGAGCAATATGTGACACTTAGCTGTCTCCCCGCCCCCTCCTCTCTAGAGTCCAATATTGATCCTAGTTTGAGCACGTTTCTGCTCGTGGAGCTTATTAGAAACATCGACATCGGGAGCCAATAGGATTTCTTCTTTTTTCTTGTCGAGGTATCAAAACAGGGTTCATCTATTTGTTTGATTTATTAAGAAAATTGCATCACGTTTAAAAAACTGGTAACCAGGCGACCTTATTTTCTGAGGGGAAACTTGGCAAAAAAATAAATACTGATCTTAAGATGAAGATATTTATTCCAGGTTCTAGATATGATTCCAACAAAATGCAGCTATGCAAGGAAAATATTTGTTCTTTGTTTAAAGGTCACATATTCTCCTCCTCCTCTTCAACAAGTTTAAATAAGTCTCAGAGCTCCTCAAAACATGTGTGTGAAGTTTCTTTTTCTAAATCCACTCTGATCCTGTATTTGATCATGCCTATAAACCCCTCTATTTCAGCCCTGCTCAGAACAGGCTGTTTCTGTGTCTGTACCTTAAATATGTAAATGAGCTGTGTCTGACCACGCCCCCTCTCTGGAAGGGCTTGGGTGTCTCTGGCTTTCTCGCTCCATGTCCTATTGTTTACGGTGAGAAGGCAGACTCAGAGGGCAGAACAAACACCCACCTGGGGGAGGGGTTACTGCCCTTTGTGATGTCATGAAGGGAAAATCTCCAAACAGCCTGTTTGAGCACACATTTTCTGAAAAGTGGAGCAGGCAGAATACGGAGAGGATGGACTTTTCTCATCATTGTGGGTTTGTTGACAGACTAGAGACACATATTAGAGTTAGAGAAAAATAGAATTTTAAATAATATTTGACCCTTTAAAGGTCCCATATTATGTTTTTTTCTGGTTTTATATGCTCTTTAGTGTGTTTTCCAAGTGTCCTGTGCATGTTTAGGCACATCTATGTGCAAAAATTCAAAGTCCGTGTAAACGCGGCTTCTCCTACGTCCTCCTGTTAGCTGCATGTAACGCTCGGTTCTAGCCCCCCTTGAATTTTTTTTGCCAGTGTGACGTCTTGTCAGTGTGAGATCACTGATCTAAGCCCATTGGCTCGTTGTGGCAAGCCCAGCAGCTCATGTTGCACGCCCGTTAACTTCTGTAGCACGCCCACGATATGCCGTAGCCTGC
Source organism: Labrus mixtus (assembly GCF_963584025.1). Taxonomy (NCBI): domain Eukaryota; kingdom Metazoa; phylum Chordata; class Actinopteri; order Labriformes; family Labridae; genus Labrus; species Labrus mixtus. The sequence continues at coordinate 24,495,062 of NC_083618.1, read as the reverse complement.
GGTAGCACAGTAGTGTTAAGGTGCTAATGTTTATGCTCCCCGGCCCTCGGAGCCAATGGCTGCATTCCCAATATGGTAAAAGAGGCGGGACATTTCCGAGAACCGTGCTGAGCGACTGACCAATTACGGCAGAGCCGACAGGCCGACCAATCAGATCAGACTTGGCACACGCGGGGACTGTGAACGTGGGCACTTCAGAGCCTTAGAGAGAAAGTCAGAAGCGAGCCGGTGCATGGAGCGGCAGTACATGAAAACAGATACTTTTTCCAAACTTTAGCTATTGTGAACATACTTTAGTAGGTACATAGATTAAATATATGAACCCCAAAAAGGGAATAATATGGGCTCTTTAATGTCCCAGGAAGAGTTTAAAAGTGTTGATGCTCAAGGCGCTGAAGGGAAAGCATGATCTGAAGAGTAATATAAATCTGTGTTTATTTTGATTTTTACAAAAATGAGAGAGAAGGATGAACTGTGCCTTTTTTAAATGTGTTTTCAATTTTTCCACAACATTCAGTCACAAACATGTCATGAGGGATTTCCTTCTTCTTCGTCTTCATTAAACAGATAAACATTTTAAAGGTGGTTCCCTCCCTTCAGCCGCTCACTGATCCGTCCTCAAGCCGTCATCACAAACATGTTGGGGTCAGAATCATCCACCATAGCCAGTGATGTCATCAATCAAACCCAAAAAATCACGACAAAAACAACTCGCCTAATTCACGCTTTACTGACTCTCCTCGGGCTGGAAAGGACCAGAAAACCACACCGCGGATTATTCCAGCAAATGTTTCCAAACGTTTGTTTATGGTCACGTAATAAACGGCCTGCGGCTGGTGTGGTGATTATGACGGAGCGGAGGAGGGAGGCTGCTGATGGGATCACAGATTTATAAAGTCTGAGGGCGCACTCACACTCGGCCCAGTTTCCCTGTACCGTGCTCTAGCACGATTGTCCCCCCTCCCACGCTGGTCTGCACTCACACTGCTCCAGGACTAACCAAGCCTGAGCACGGCTACCTCTTATACATAACGTCGCAATACAACACATGCATGACTTTAAGTGATCATGAAGCGAGCTTAGTTTATGAGGAGGACTCAAAAATAAAAAGTGTGAGTGAGTTATTGTGAGCCAACTCCGGGGTTTCTCCATAATGAAGGCTGCCCACGTTGTGTACCTGTGCTTACACTGTGACCAACCGTCACTGTGAATAACCAACCGTCACTGTGAATCTACATATATGTATATATATATTATTGAATTTAAATGATCAATATACGCACACTTATTTATGTAAATACTGTAATTGACATCTTAATTGACCCATCTGTCACATAACTGCATTTTACTTGCATAGTTACTTCAGCATCTTTTGCACGATGCACCACTGCACTGTTTCATGTTTAGTCATGTAAATATTAATCTTTTCTTATGATGTTTATTGTTTATATTTAATGTTGTACCTGTACATAAGAGAGCACAGTTCACTGAAGTTAAATTCCTTGTGTGTGTAAGCATACCTGACCAATAAATCTGATTCTGATTATCCTCGTGCATGAACTGTACCGTGCTAGAGAACACCACTTCAAAGCGTGCCAGGGCCGAGGAAGTGTACCGAGGACTCACACTGGTCAAACAAACTGGACTTTAGGGGTGAAGCGTGCTGAGAAACGGTACAGATTGTGTAGTGTGAGTGCGCCCTGAGAGTTTGTGGAGGAGGATGGAGAGTCGACCAAACGGTGAATTTGAACAGGTAAATCTTTCTGTCTGTCGACTCTCCTTCTTTAGTTTTGCTTTTTAAAAACAGAGACCAGGCAGGCGGTTGCTATGGTAACCCTCTAAAGACGCCTGTCCATTGCTGTGGTCCAAGAAGAGAATATGTTTACCGACGTGTTAATGTATCCGAGTATAATCTACATGTTATCACAGCAGCTCATACAGCGACAGGACGGCAGCTTCCAGCAGCAGCTCACACTTCTTTATGCAGCGGCCTTCGATGTAGCATCCGGTGTTTCCATGGCAACGATACGCATGCCGTGCCTGTCATGGCGGCTCTGTCACGCTGTCAGCGTGACGATATCCACAGCGATTGTTGCAGGTATGCGAGGAACCTTTAAACATCCCATCGGGGGGGATAGCGGTGAACGTCAGCCTACAGGTGATAATTAGGGATAGCACATGTTGGAGGGGTTTTTTACGGGCTCGCATTTCTCCCACTTGGCATTATAAACTAAACACGTGTGTCAACAAAGAACACAACAAGCAGAGCAACACGCAGACGATCCCCAGATGTGTGCAGCTACACGTCATCAAGACAATAATCACTTAATGATGAGCTGTAAACTCTGTGGTTGTTTGAGCAGAATGTTCTTTGTTTTGATAACGGTTAAATCAGCTGTTTGTTTCCCTCTTTCTTTCTTTCTTTCTTTCTTTCTTTCCCGTCTCACCTGTCGGACATTTTTTCTTCATCCTGCACCGCTGCGTCTCGCTGTGGGGCGGACAGAGTGACGGCGGTTTCTCTTCAGATGTCACTCTGACGGACGACCCGCCCGCCCCCCGAGTCCTGGTCTGCTTCCCCCACCTGAAGCCGCAGGTGGCGCCTTCTCGGAGACAGGTGCTCCAGTCGCTCCACTCTCCCAACGGAGCCAGGACGCAGTTATCTACGAGAGGAGGGGGAACACAAAACGCACGTTTATTCAATGTTTCACTTTTTCTTTTTTAAAGGAGGAGTCAGTAGAAATGTTTGTAAACATTCAAACTGGGCCCCTCCTCCTGGGCTCATCTCCCCCAGAAGCTCCGCCCTCTGCAGGACATAGTGTGCATGTTTACTGCTTGTAGCTACACTGCAAGCTAACGCACGCTAGCACAAGCTAACCACTGGTGTTTGTCACCCGCCTGTCCAACAGGAAGCAGACCAACTCCACGTCCACGTCCACGTCCACGAGTAAAAGACAACACAAGGTTCACCCTCGTTTTAGAACGAGCTTTATCCGCTTGGTGTTTCTCCTCACTCTGATTATATTTTCTCTTCTTTGCTGCTACGTCCACGTCCGTCATATTCACCGGTTTGAATGGCGTCCAATCACTGAATTGCATCCACTCCTAAACTCACCTGCTGCGCTGTCATTGGCTGGAGGAAACACACCAGCTCCGCCCAGAAACATCCCGAGTCAACCAGAACAACACAGAACAGTAAAATCTAGTCAGAGGACAGAGTCTCTGCAGACACAGTCACCACCACACATGTATGGAGGCCCAGAGGGGACGATGGAGCAGCTTCACTTTAGGAGAAGTCTGTATTTTATTTTGAAGGAACAAGCTGCTGACTCCATCTTTAAATTTGACTTCAAATATACAAAAAGGAGACAATGTTGGGCAAAAAACAAGATTGCAGAGTCCAAAATACTCAAGCCGTTTCTCATGCGATGAATCCACGGGAAATTATCAGGAAAGGAAAGATCAACAAGCATTTTTAGAAAAAAATCATGTCTCACAAAGAAACTAAGGCTTTTAAAGATTATTTTTCTCCGAGTAAATGCACTTCAACATTTGAGTTTTGGTCCAGAAACAGAAAATCTGGAATCACAGGCAGCTACAGAGAAGAAAGACGTTCACAGACATAAAAAGAGGTGTTGAAATAAGAATAAATCTGATTTTATTCGGCTCTCCTAAAAAGATCCGTTCTGGTCTCAGATCAGCGAGGCACAGGGGCTGATATCTCAAGGAGAGATCGATATAAATTAGAACCAAAAAAGCCCTCAGTGAGGTAACAACACATCAGACTAATGTTTTCTCCTGACCTCTGGCTAACACGCTGGAGTCATTAGAGACAGATGAACTCCAGATGAAAACATTAATACACACTCACTGCTTCTGATGTCATTCACAGAAATCAGCCTCTGCAGGTTTTTTCCAACACGCTGCAGCAACCTGCTCTGTGCCATCATTTCCTCTAATCACCATTATCATGTCAGATCCCGGCTCTGAAATGAAAAGGTTTCCCGTAGCTTGAGGTGTGTACCCACAGTCAAACATGAAACCTCAACATCTGCATGAGAAGCAGATGTGCTGGGCCTGCCAACGAGCAGCAGTAGCTGCAGATGTTGCAGGTGGACGGCAGACACAGAGCGAGAGAGAGAGCGAGAGAGAGGGAGAGAACGAGAGAGAGAGAGAGATTTATCTCACTTACTGAGAGAGGATACAAGGAGATATGAGGATACAGTCTGATGACTGCCGGGGGACGTCTGAGGTGAATCATGTGTTGCATTAAACGTTTGGCTCCAGGAAAGATCAGAGGAAGGTGAGACATGAGAAATGAAGAGACAGAAGTGGAGCTGATGAGTGTTTAGAGAGAGAGAGAGAGAAGATGAGTCTCTCAGGTCGATATCTTAAATCCTGAAAGCCTTTGAAGAGACAGAATGTGAGAACCATCATTCACAACATGCGCCGTGTAATTAATCACACATTTGTCTCTCTCGCCCGTCATCACGCCTTCGTACGTTCATATTGATGCAGCGACTGCGTCATATCGGTGTCCCAGCCTGTGAGGTCACATCGCATTTTGACGTTGAGGAAGCATGGCACAGCGGGAGCTCACTGTGACACTTAACATTTCCACTATTGAGAAAAGATTGAGCTCCAGCATGAAACCAAAACAAACTGCTGTTTGGCCACACCTCCTCCATACTGAAGCCTCCGCTCTCCTCCACAGACACACCTCCAACCCCCCTCACCTCGCGTTCACACGAAGGAGTCACCTGTGTCCTGCCTTGTTGTGTTAGCATGCTAATGTTGTGTTAGCATGCTAATGTTAGCTAATGTTAACACAGAATGAGCGTGACCTAAAAAGTCTTACTAACATTCAAATAATCAGTGAGTATGTTCTTCTTCTTCTCTCTAGTCCTTGACTAAAACAGCTTTTCTACACAAGGGGAGGAGCCGGCCGTCCCGTCCATGTAAACACATCTCTGACAACAACACAGCCAGCGGGACTCGAGCTTCTCACTTAATGATTCGTTAGTCAGAGCGATCACATATGACCGGCTGCGATCGTGTGTGTTCACTCACCGAAGCAGTCCGTGTGGTAGGCGAACGTCCCCGGTGGGCAGCGGCTCAGACACTTCCCTTTGTACAGCTGGAAACCAGGTTTACATTTAGTGCAGAAGTCCCGACTGAAGCAGTGTTCACAGTCTGCAGAGCGGCACTCTGAGGGGGACGAGAAAAAAAACACAGTCAGAGAAAATGTTCAGCCGGTCGACATGACATCAATATGACCATGCAGGATACTACGGTGTCTGTCTGTCTGTCTGTCTGTGTGTCTGTCTGTCTGTCTGTCTGTCTGTGTCTGTCTGTCTGTGTGTCTGTGTGTCTGTCTGTGTCTGTCTGTCTGTGTGTCTGTGTGTCTGTCTGTCTGTCTGTCTGTGTGTCTGTCTGTCTGTGTGTCTGTCTGTCTGTCAGTCTGTCTGTCTGTCTGTCTGTCTGTCTGTGTGTCTGTGTCTGTCTGTCTGTCTGTCTGTCTGTCTGTGTCTGTCTGTCTGTCTGTCTGTGTGTCTGTCCGTCCGTCCGTCCGTCTCTCTGTCTGTCTGTCAGTCTGTCTGTCTGTCTGTCTGTGTGTCTGTGTCTGTCTGTCTGTCTGTCTGTCTGTGTGTCTGTCTGTCTGTCTGTGTGTCTGTCTGTCTGTCTGTCTGTCTGTCTGTCTGTGTGTCTATGTGTGTCTGTCTGTCAGTCTGTCTGTCTGTGTGTCTGTCTGTGTCTGTCTGTGTCTGTGTCTGTGTCTGTGTCTGTCTGTCTGTCTGTCTGTCTGTCTGTCTGTCCGTCTGTCTGTCTGTCTGTCTGTCTGTCTGTCTGTCTACAAACAGCAGGTGTACCTCCTGTAGCTCTTCACATGCCTGTTGTAAAAACGTACTCATGCAGCGGTTGATGTCCTTCCCTCGCTGTCCGTAGTGTCCGGCGGGGCAGGCGTGGAGACAGGCGCCGTGATGAGACATCCCCTCCCTCTGCAGGAACAAGAAGAGACGCTCGGGACATCGCACGCAGCCGTTCTCTCGGGAACACTCCAGACAGCTGCGGCAGTCGTCTGACGTCTCTCTGTGAGCTGTGGAGGACGACGGAGACACGATCAGGACGGGAAAACAGACGGAAAACACCAGAGAGGATCCAAGAAATACACCGTCTGCTTAAGGAGGGTTTGAAGGTGTTTCTATATATTTTTGACCCCCTGCAAACTTTTACACATTACTTCATTTAAACACAAAGTAAGAGCTCCGAGCGCACATGGAGACAAATGAAGCAGAAGACATGGCAGACGTACAACGAGCTGCAGATTCAGAGTGAAGAGACACATTTAGGACTGTTTGCACATCTGGAGGAAAATAAAAGGTCACATATTTCTTCCCCATGTTCCTCTAACTCTAATATGTGTCTCTAGTCCGTCTTCAAACCCCCCAATGATGAGAAAAGTCCATCCTCTCCGTATTCTGCCTGCTCCACTTTTCAGAAAATGTGTGCTCAAACAGGTCGTTTGGAGATTTTCCCTTCATGACATCACAAAGGGCAGTAGCCCCTCCCCCAGGTGGGTGACACACCCACAGCTAGGTGTTTGTTCTGCCCTCTGAGTCTGCCTTCTCACCGTAAACAATAGGACATGGAGCGAGAAAGCCCGAGAGACCCAAGCCCTTCCAGAGAGGGGGCGTGGTCAGACACAGCTCATTTACATATTTAAAGGTACAGACACAGAAACAGCCTGTTCTGAGCAGGGCTGAAATAGAGGGATTTATAGACATGATGAAATACAGGATCAGAGTGGATTTAGAACAAGAAACTTAACACACATGTTTTGAGGAGCTCTGAGACTTATTTACACTGGTTGAAGAGGAGAATATGTGACCTTTAACATTAAGTTTATTTATAGTGCGAATTCATTCACAGAACATCTTGAAGTACAGAGGTAAAAAACAAACAGTTGCATCCGGTCTAACTTGTCTAACAACCCTCCCTCCCGCTTAAGTCTGTTAATGTTCAAATATCAGAAACGCCTTTTCAGGTCAGATGCACTTCTTTGTTTGTGCCTCAAACAAGCTGTTATCGAGCCTTTAACTCTTCATATATTCCATTTATTCAACCTTCTCTTCTTATCACGTTAAAATCACTGACAACAACGCTCCTGCTTAGATAAAAACAGAGAGAGGGAAAAGGGGGTAAGAAGGTTTGACGCCTCAAATCTACAAGATTCAGAGTGAATTTCTGGACTCCATGAAAAATCCTCCGATGAGCTCCTCGAGATACGGATCTGTTGATCCTGCAGGCTCGAAGACCTCCACATGTAGAGACAGCAGGAGCTCCTTTATACTACTAGAAAAGGCCGAACCGCCACTCTGTGTCAGTCCAAACGTAGTCTGAACATTATTTCTAATTTAGGAGTTCATGCAAAATCTTGACTTCTATTTTGATAACATTCAGACGATTCAGCCAGACCACGAGATCTCACAGAATCTCACGCGATCAAACGTTAGACAGTTGAGACACGCCTTGGATCAGGTCTCGTCTACGGACTGCAGGAGGTAAAGATGAATGGGAGGAGGAAAAGAGGGATGGAAAGATGAGCTGAGTCCGAACAATCGAGTCTGACCCTGACAAAGTACCTGTGGCTGACTGCCCATGACTGCAGAGTGTCTGTAGGAGTGTATGTGTGTGTGTGTGTGTGTGTGTGTGTGTTTGTTTGAGCTTCTGGAATGGTTTAAAAATACACTCTGGGGTCTTTGAGGTCAAATTTCAAGAAGCTTGACATCTTTTTAACCCTGTAAGCTGAACTTCTACAAGACTAGTGAGGTCATTAAAGGAGCAGTATGTAACTCTGACACCTAGTGTTTAAAATGGGTACTGCAGTCCAGATTCTAAACATTGTAGAGAGCTGTCTCCCCCTCCTCTCTATAGTCGATGCTCACGCAGGTTGCCATGTGGTGGACACTGAAGCTTCAGTGTTTAGTCAGCTCTGCATCTGTCTGTAAACCTTTCTGCGTTCTAACCTCTCTCCATTTTTCAAAAGCATCTCCAATATTGATCCTAGTTTGAGCACGTTTCTGCTCGTGGAGCTTATTAGAAACATGCAGAGGCTTTTTAGGTCGGGTACAATCACTTCTATCTAGCTTTTGCTGCAGACTGTCCAGCTGATCACCTGCACACTTTGAAAGCATCTCAGACATCAAGCATGTTTGTAAAAAGAATCCCTGAGCACTTGAACAAAAGCAGGTGCTGAGGAGCTCTTTAACTGAACATTTGATCCTCACAGACTTCAGATCAGCGGGCACGGCGTCTTCCTGAAAGCTCCTGGGTGTGAACGTAATTCATCAAATGTAAAACAGAGGGCTTGAGTTCTGTTTCGCTGAAGTTGATATAAAGAGCGAGGATTTATTTTTAGAGCCGCAGAAATCCATCAAAGGAGAGACAGAAAAAGAAGAATCTCTACCAATAAAAGGAACAGAAAGTAATCCAGCAACAATCCTTTAGTAGAAAGTTTAAATACTACAGCTGTGTGTGTGTTGACTGTTGGAAAATAAGGCAACAAAATAAACATGTTTGATGTTGTTGCCTCCAACATTTTGTGTTTCATCTGAAGAAGCCCTCATGTTGATGCTTCTAAATCCTCTTACAGTAAGTCTACAACTTTTTCACAGGAAACAGAAACTTGAATCAGAGGAAACCAAGCACAGGACCATAATGTATGTCCTTCCATTGTAACATCGAGGGAAGGGAACACGTTAACCAGCCCTCCATCTCAGGTCCAAAATAAAGAGGACTCTTTTGGGGAGCCTATGTTGGGTTATGCCCACATTTCCTTTTTCATAAATTTGTATCAGATTTTATTCCCCTGTCTCCCAGTTTGGTGGCCATTTACACCCAACCTATTATCCAGTAGCAATGGACTACAGATGGAATTTAGCTTTTAGCTAAATCTGGTGCGCCCATCTCTTTGTTTATTGCAAACATTTCTTGTGGGAGGATAGGGCTTTAAATTGAAGGGACATGTAGGAACACAAGACCTAATTTTGAAAATGTCCTAGAAATGTGGGAACATAGGGCCTAATTTTGAGACAAATCTTAGAAATGTGGGAACATAAGGCTGAAGGAACATAGGGCTGACCCCCTCTTTTGTACAAGGACGGGACGGCCGGCTCCTCCCCTTGTGTAGCTGTTTTAGTCAAGGACTAGAGAGAAGAAGAAGAACATACTCAGTGATTATTCGGATGTTAGTAAGAGTTTTTAGATCACGCTCATTCTGTGTCAATTTATATGCAATGTGAAGCTAGGAGCTAACTAAAGAGCGCTAACATTAGCATGCTAACACAACAATGCAGGACACAGCTAATGTGAAGCCACGAGCTAACTAAAGAGCGCTAACATTAGCACGCTAACACAACAATGCAGGACACAGGTGATTGAAGCTTGAGCTAAGGACCATTGTGTCCGTTGCTTGCAAAGGCGACATCTACTGCATTTAGACGTTTTTTAGGAAGCACTGAACAATGACCTTTGACCTTGAACATGTTACAGCTTCCCCCCCCCAGAGTTGTAGAGAAGGACGGGATGAGGACTAAACGTGGATCATAACGGAGCAGATTTCCTCAGAGCAGCTCAGGGACTTTACTTTTTTCTGCACATGTGATCGTTTTGCCGGCTTTAGAGACTGCTGCACGTTTAGGTAGCGTTAAAATGCTGACCGCTGACCTTGAATGGGATCCCCTTTTTTTTAACAAGCTCCAGGTGTAACAAGCTCCAGTGGAGTTTAAAGGAAACATGTTTGAAAGATTCCACGCTCAAACTGAACGCACATGAAGGTTAGAGACGGTGACGAGAAAGTTAAAAGATAGAAAAGAAACAAAGACTTATGATGCACATGACATTTTATTATATGAAGACGTATGCCAACATGTTTTCAGGCAAAGAAACTAGAAGCATCGCTCCTTATGATCTCATGTAATAATGTTTTAATTCAACAATGCAAACCTGAAACAACTTCATTACAACGCGGAGGGAATCACGACGAGTCCACAGGAAATACAATTAAAGGAGCAATATGTTCCTCTGACACCTAGTGGTTAAAATGGGTACTGCAGTCCAAATATTGTAAACATTGGAGAGAGCATTGGTTCCAAAACTTTTCGGCCTGTAACCCCCAAAATAAGGTGCTCGAGACGGGGGTCCCACACGGTCCATGGAGGGGAGCAGACTAACGAGCTGCTATGACCAGTAAGACCAGTATGACCTGCGGTTGTCTAAGGAGAGATCTGAATACAGTCGTGTCAACACACACCCCAAACATTACAACTGCAGAGTCCAGAGTATTCCACCAACAAGCAGCAACACCAGCACCTGCACCTGATTACCCCCCCCCCCCCCCCCCTTTTCCAAACGCGTCTGTTTATGTTTGCACTTAACAACAGCGCGGCTCCACCTAGTGCTCGGAGGTGCGTGAGCTAAAAGCATGCAAAGAAAAAAAACACACAAAGAAGAAACTGAAATATTCTCCACCACGGTCACAGTTAGTGTTCTCAAAATAATCTCAGGACCGCTCTATGAGGGTCTTGGAATCAAAAGCATTTTTACGCGGTCTTGTCTCGGCCTCAGACTGGGCGGACTCTGGATTTTAAATCAAGACCACCACTGATCGGCTATTTCTCCAGGTCATTACTGTGATCACATGGAAAACGCGTCTTTCTAAAAAAAAAAAAAACCCACTTCAAATCAGTTTGATTTTTATCCCCCGGTTACGGCAGCAACCTTCCCGGTGTTACGGTGTGAGTGAGTGACACGCCCCCTAAACACAAGATGAGGATTATTCTGGGATGGTTATGGCCTTGGTCTTGGTCTTGTCTCGGTCTAGGAGCACTCTGGTCTTGGGTGTGTCTAGGTCTAGTGTGTTCAAATGAAAGCTCAAACACCTCCATGTCCAGGGCAGCAGAAGTTTAAATGCTGAATATGACCTCAGGCTTAAAACGAGACTAGACAACAACCAAGATTTAGACGACTTAAAGCGAAGTTTGCATCATTAAAAAAAACTTTTCAAAGTTGCATAACCTGCAAAATGTTACATGTCATGTTTTAAATAAAATCCTTCATTTATGTTCATATTGTGATGTCTTCCCTGCATCTGTCTCTGGACTTTCATTCAGGGAAGCATTTCATCACATGCCCCCCCTCCCCCCTCTCCCGGCCTCTGAACTCTGCACTGAAACAGTCCCAGGTGCTCATGATTACCTACAGTAACCTTACAGAGACGTAAATCCCACTAAAGGACACAATAAAGACTTTAACCTCCTGACTCCTGCAGGATCACGTATCCCACTCTCAACCACTTCAAACCTGTTCAGTTTTCTGTGAAAAGTAAAATAGCGGGTCGGGGAAGGGGGGGCAGTGGGGGAGAGAGGGTGAGGGGAGTGCTCTGTGACATGATGACTTCTGACAGCAGGTCAACCTGTCGCGCCCACAACCAGAGTTTGACCTTTAGGACCTGAAAACGGCGTCCAACTTGAAGCTGTTCAGGTCGATTAGCATCAAATACCTGCAGGGAACTTTACCACATTTAAGGAAACAATCACGTCATGGTTTTGTACTTGTCTGCAGGCTCGGTCAGACTACAAATGGATAAACTTGTATTTTCACACCCTGACATCTCTGCAGTCGCGGACGCATCGCCTCCTTTTTCATACATGTGCGAGAATTCAGTCAAAGTAAGATGAGGACGTTTTTTCACTCTCTCATCTTGTTCAGACTTCTGTTTGTTTAATCTGTGGTAACAAAATCTGTCTGATTTCCATGATAAGTTCAAAATAAAATGTGTTCAATAAAAACGGAGCGTGCAGGTTTCTGCAGGTTCTCGTCTGAAGTTGTTAAATCTGCAGCGTTGCTGCCAGTGACCAGTGAAGCTGCTGTCAGAAGCCGCTGTCAGAAGCCGTTATGTTGAGTGAGAGTCAGCGGTACCTTAATGGCTCCATGCAGAGCCTCTAATCATCCTCTAACGCCTCTCCGCTGCTCGCCCCCCCCTCTCTGTGAGGGAAACATCGGAAGCCAAACTGACGCCGTAATTAAGACCGGATGATGCTCCATTAGTGCTGAATTCCTGAGGAAATGCCAGACCGCGGCCAGCGTGCAGGTCACGGCGTATACCTGCTCGGGACTGTTTTCAGGAGGATTTCAGGAGGACTCATTAAACACAAATGTGGATTCTAGATTCTCTCTGAAGAGCTGCAGAGCTTAACGAGCTGCGACACGAGGATTCAGGACGAAGTCTGTTTTCTCCAGAATGATTAAAAGGCATTTTAATAAGAGGTGGAATATCTTCACCGTCGAGGTTGTCACAAACATCGATGACAAAATTATTTTATTTCATTTTTTTAATTAAAATGTATTTAACCAGGAGAACCTTATTGAGATTAAGAATCTCATTTGCAGGAGTGTCCTGGCCAAGAGGGGCAGCAGCACAACAAAAAGTTTCAGACATAAAACACAGAGTAATTACAAACACAGTGTAACATGTCCTGAGTCACAGAGCTGAAAGTCATCAGTCAAAGCATCTACAAACTGAAGCATCTTCCTCACACACCTTCAATCTACTTTTAAAATGACTTTAAAAAATGAGTTGCATGTAAATTGAATTGTCTATATTTCCTTGGTGACATCGTTGTGCACCAGGAGTGAGCCCTCTCACCTCTTTACTATCTCTGCTGACGGTTGTGTTTGCACAACATCCAATGGACTGCATCTTGATTCTGTCTGATCAGTCTGGACTTAAACATCCCTGGTGACTTTGTTTTAACGTCTGTATTGTTTAAATTCATTGAATATCTGCAGAAAGTTCAGTCAGGAAGATGTCATGTTCTGCACGCTCGTTCTATCTCATCCTGCGTCACATCCCTCCTCCACGCTTTTCTCGTAATTATCTGCTCCACTTCCTCATCGTCAGCCTATCATATCGCTGCTGTCGTAACATGTCCACCTTCAAGCCACCGCCGAGCCTTCACTGTTTCGTCACCTTCTTCCATCAGCCTCAGATCTCAGCATCGACCATCAGCCAGTCTGCCACTGAACACGCTCCTCTGCCTGGTGAGGGCGCTGTGCAGAGGGCGGTGTGCAGAGGGCGGTATGCAGAGGGCGCTGTGCAGAGGGCGCTGTGCAGAGTTGAGTTACAAAGAGGGATGTTGAATTTAAAGGCACTGAAGTAATCGTGCAGAACATCCAATGAGATGAGTCAATTCAATCCTTTCAGTAATCGATCCAAATGTTCGTTTGTTGCAGCACGGATGTTATTTTAAAGTTGACTACCAAGTCCCACTGCACAGATGGTGTTTAAATATGTTATAACGCACGCCACTTTTGAGCTCAGCTTCAGCTTCTTCAGTGCTGTTATCGCACCGTGTTTCTCTAAAGGGGGCACTTCTACCTCCGGGGGACTTTGAGGAGCTGCAGGGGCGATGTTAATCAGTCGTGCATGCTTCTTTAAAGGCTTTACATGTGATTTTTTGATCCAGCAGATGTCGCCCTTGAGCACCAGCATGAAACCAAAACAACTCACACTGCATTGTTGTGTTAGCATGCTAATGCTAGCGATCTTTAGTATGCTTGTATCTTCACACTGCATGTAGATTTACCCGAAATGAGCGTGATCTAGAAACGCTTACATGACATTCAAATAAGCAGTGAGTACAGTGTGTTATTCTTCTTTTCTCTAGTCCTTCAATTAAACAACTTTTATACGCGAGGGGATGAGTTGGCCGGCTGTCCCGGCGATCTAAACATACTCAGTTATTTTCAGAGGATATACTTGATTTCTATTACATTAAAGTGTGAAAAATTGCATATAAAGCCTTTAAATAATTAAGTTATGGATGAATAAACTCCATCCAAAAAGAAAAAAAGTGTTTTAAAAAAGATCTGATGTTCCATTTTCAAACAAAGTGTTTAAATTCAGTAAACTGTTGATGGGAATGTGATCATGTTGGAGTTAATGTCACGTGTTATTCCTCAAACGTTTAGTTCTGATATTACATGACAGTTAAATACAGACGTGAGTTTGGACTCAGAGACGTTAAAGAGGAGGAGTACGGTTCATATCAGGAAGATTTAAACGATGGTTTCAAACCTCCTCTGAGTTCGGTTCAGTGACACCTGAAGGTCATTCTGCGGTGAATAAGGCACTGATGGTGCAGCGCCGTACTTGCCCTTCTTTAGAGATAGAACTCATTAATCGGCCTCGTCGGGGGGGGGGGGGGGGACTTCACAGAGAGGCTCTTTCAAAGGAGGTCCATCATGGGAGGAACTTCAGTTAACTTATAAATAATCGGACATTTTGCACATTTTGCATTTTTAATTTTGAGTTAAAGCTTCACAAAAATCCCAGAAAATGTGTCTGTTCAGAAAGCTGTTGACTGAATTCTTGCACACGCATTGAAAAGGAGGAGCTGCAGAAAGTCTTACGGGAAGTTTCAGGGTGCCAGAAAATAAAAATCTATATCTTTAGCACGACAGAAAGTGTCATAATGTGATTGATGCATTAAATGTGACAGATTTCTTTGGACTCTGGCTGCAGATATTTGATGCTAACAGACTAAACAGCTTGAACTGTGAACTTCCAGTTTGCTCCTCGTGCTCATCAGAAGGAACCACCAAGAAACCGCAGAGACAAAAAAGGTGAAGGTGTCGTTTTTTTAAAAGCCGCCTTTCGAGCCGTACTCACCACTTTGCTTCTGCACGACACCAGAGCCCATCCTGACCACCTCACAGAGCAAAGACATCACAAAGGCAAAGACTCGCAGATGCATCTGGGCTGCTGGCGAGCGCCCCCGCTTCAGCGCCGGGCTGAGGACATCTGCAGGGACTCCAGGGGATGGAGTCTGGAGGATGGAGATTTAGATCCACAGCGAGGGGGACCGAAAGGAACGAGACGGGGGGGGGGGGGGGGGGGGGGGGGGGGGGGGGGTTTAAAGGTGACGAAGAGGACGAGGTGTTCTTGCAGGACAAACGCAGCAGCGATGACTTTAAAGGTGAGAGAAGAGGAGAGACAGGCGAGAAAACCCTCCTCTCCTCTGCTCTGATTCACGCTGAAGATTTAGAGCGAGGAGACGACGGTCGTAAACCCGAGAAGAAGAAGAAGAAGAAGAAGAGCAGGACACTCGGAGGAGACTCGTGTGCACACTGGCAGCTCAGAAGGAATACTCACCATTTAACTACCACTGTCGAAATTTGCGATAAACGAGCTCCACTTATCCCACAGCCATCTTTAACCCTTTATAGGGATCTCACTCTCAGGGGCCATAAGTGGTTCCACATTTCCCGCTTGATCTTTAGCCCCCCTCCCCTCCCTCCCTCCCTCCCTCCCTCCCCTCCCTCTGGCTCTATCTATTGTTGTGCAGTCTCTTCTTTTTATTATCCTGCTGCAGCCTGCACCGGGTGGTGTGTTGTTGAGTGCAATCCTGTTAAAGGCAGGCGGTGAGTAAACTTAATGTGACCACCGCGAGAGGAGGGGAAACAGCTGCAGAGCAGGTCTGTGGCGCTCGTAGAGGAGAGGTGCGATAAAGACGAGATCTGGAGTTGAAGAAGACGTCAAATCGGCCTCTTTGGTCGGTCATAAATCGTAATCATAAGAGGGACTGTTACATGACGATAGAGCATGTTGGAGAAACTCTCGCAAACATTTCTTGTGGGAGGATAGGGCTTAAAATTGAAGGGAAGTGTAGGAACACAAGACCTAACTTTGAAAATGTCCTAGAAATGTGGGAACATGTAGGGCCTAATTTTGAGAAAAACCTAAGAAATTTGGGAACATTGGGCTGTGGGAACATAGGGCTGTGGGAACATTGGGCTGTGGGAACATAGGGCTGTGGGAACATAGGGCTGTCGGAACATTGGGCTGTCGGAACATTGGGCTGTGGGAACATAGGGCTGACCCCGACCTCTTTCTCTCAACTTTCAGCCCTAATGTGGCGAGTAAATCAGTGCAGTCATGTTGCACCGATCGCACACGAGGAGTGAGAGCCTGTAAAGGTCCTGACACACCAAGGAGATCGTTGGCAGTCGGTCGTGGTTTTTGCGGTGTGTCCGGCTCCGTCGCTACCTATCAGCCAATTGGCTTTTTTTTCTCAGCCGATTCGACATGTTGAATCAGCATCGGCGGTCGGTGAGAGGAGTCTCTCTGATTGGCTGTTTGGAGGTTTCATGGATCCACGAACAGGATTCATTCATTTTCATCTTTGTTTGTTCAGAGCTGAAGAATGTAACGACATTAAAAATTCCACAAACTGCAGTTCCTTAAGTGTCCACCAGGGGCGGTCTTCAAAAGTGAGTCAATCCCCATAGAACACCATGTTAGACAGAAATGCCTCAATGATCAGGTGAAGCCAGCGGTTAGGGTTAAAGAACTTCCAACCAGCCAAGACTTTCTTCTCCACTTGGCGTTTACATTACAGATATTAACCCCGTCATGTCTGCGTCCGTAACGTACCCCGGAGGAGATCCTATTTAAAGGTTTCTGTGACTCTCAGAATATTTACGGGGGTGTAATATTTACTTGAGAAAACAAAAACAAAAGCCTTTTCTGAGCTGAGTAACTTTACAGACATGATGAACCGATTGACGGCCTGATTTAGGAAGCATGAAAAAAACAGAAAAACATTCAGAAAGTGAAAACATGAAGAGACTCTGAAGGAGTTTTCTTCAAACCATAACACAATAAAAACAACGTAAGTGGAGGATTCGATTAGCTCAGAGTAGCTGCATGAAATGTGAATATCTCTTTAAATGTATACACTGTGTGTGTGTGTGTGTGTGTGTGTGTGTGTGTGTGTGTGTGTGTGTGTGTGTGTGTGTACAGCTCACACCGTGTGGTCTCAGAGTTGTGACTTTGCCTCGACCTTTCTTTACGTGATCGACTCTCGTCTCTTTAATCGCAGCGTTATTGCTCGATGTCACGTCTCTATTTAAACTCGTTTTTCCTTCTTTCACTGACTTACTGACTGACTCATTGAAGCCTCGTTAACCAATCGAAGATGTTTGATGTTCCAGAGACGAGCCAAACCTCTCTCTCTCTCTCTCTATCTATCTATCTCTCAAACGGAGATGAACCCCAGACGTTCCTTTTGACAAATTCCTTCATTCTGTTTTAACGAGCTCGGTGCAGTCATTCATAGAAACATGGGCTTAGTCACACAGACGGGTTGAACAGGAAGTCATCCTCCTGATGAAGCTCAGGCCTCTTCACATGCCTCAGGTATTACTGCTGAACGACATCCTCACGGCTCTGAAACTGGAGATTCTTCTCAGGCTGTCCGGGTGGCCGAACGGCAAGAGGGAGGCCATAAAGGAAAAGGTCACACGGGTCTGATCTCTGCAGGAGCTAATGGATTTATCTCTGAAGGTCACTAAATCCTCCGTTAGATAACCAGGAAGGAAGGAGATGAAGGCGCTGTATGAAATGTGATTTTATCTTTAAGTGTGTGTGTGTGTGTGTGTGTGTGTGTGTGTGTGTGTGTGTGTGTGTGTGTGTGTGTGCGTGTGTCTGTGTTCCCGTTGAAACATGAATCTGTATTGACATTGGGTCATATATGTAATAGAAATGTGAAATACATTTTGAAGTTGGTGCCTTCTTGGCTGAGAAAAGGCAGAAAGTGTCTTTTTGGCTCATGTGGACAAAAGACACCAAATCCCAGAATGCACAGCACCACAGGCCACTCCCACTAAGGTCCTCTATCAGAATCAGAAATACTTTATTAATCCCAGAGGGAAATTTGATCGTTATAGTTTCTCCAAAATATACAGTACAGCAGTAGAAATATAGTAATAAAAACATTTACAGACATATTTACTTCAACACATACGGCCGTTTCCTCAACTGATTCAGAGATTTCTTCCAGAAGGAATTGGCATCTTGGAAATTCCTGGCAGAAAACAGACTCTATGTCTGTGTCCATAGGCAAACAGTGAGAACACCGACACTACCAGTCCGCCCCAGCTTGAGCCGGCCCGGGCTCCTCGTCCTCACCGGGCTCAGGGCTCAGGACTCCACTCGGACTCGTCTCTCCTGGTTGAACTGCTGACAGAGATGAGGAGGATACCGGCCCTTAAAATCCGGCCCTCGGTCCCCGTGTCTTTTTTTCTTTTCTTTTGCAGAAATAAAACTGACATATGAAAAGTTTACAAACAGAAAAAAACGTTTCTTCTGTCTGTAAAAAAAACAAACAGGTTTTGTTCCCTTCCAGCAGAGACATCTCTATCGAGCTCCACGGGTTTAAAGGGTTTCCCTCACCGCACATTTAGCAACCCTGGAATCCTCCAGTGACCGTCCCGCCGCCACATGAAGCCTGCCTAGTAATGTTTTATGTCCGTGTTTTGCAGCCACAGCGTTTTTACGGGATGGGGCAGAGTAAACTGTGGCCTGTGGTGGACTCAGAACAACAGAGACATTAAGAAGATCTCTGGTCTGCATCCGGAGCTCGCTGCCCTCGTCTGATTGGCTCTGATTGCCCCCCCCCCCCCCCCCCCCCCCCCCCCACTTTGAGAATCGAGTGTTCTGAACATTTTGGTATACATCTCAAACGTGTGCTTTAAATGGATGAAAGTGTTTTATTCTTTAGCAGTGGGATTATCTATTTACAGATTCTACATAAATATGTAGGGGGCCGGGTGTTTAGTCCAGGTAGCTTTGGACCAATCACGTATCAGCATTAAGAAAACGTGATCGATAATGACTTCCATCTGACGAGAATCAATTGATAAACAGATATCTGCATGAAGAGCAGCTAACGATCTTTCACCTCCTTGCCGCTCTGATCTCCTTCATACCTACACTCTCTCCGCTTCTCACTGTTACTCCTGACCACTTAACCTCCGCCGGTGTTTGTCACCCGCCTGTCCAACAGGAAGCAGACCAACTCCACGTCCACGGGTAAAAGCCAACACAAGGTTCACCCTCGTTTTAGAACGAGCTTTATCCGCTTGGTGTTTCTCCTCACTCTGATTATATTTTCTCTTCTTTGCTGCTACGTCCACGCCCGTCATATTCACCGGTTTTGAATCTCGTCCAATCCCTGAATTGTATCCACTCCTAAACTCACCCGCCGCGCTGTCATTGGCTGGAGGAAACACACCAGCTCCCCACCCAGAAATGTCCCGAGTCAACCAGAACAAATCAGAACAGTAAAATCCAGTCAGAGGACAGAGTCTCTGCAGACACAGTCACCACCACACATGTACGGAGGCCCAGAAGGGACGATGGAGCAGCTTCACTTTAGGAGAAGTCTGTATTTTATTTTGAAAGGACAAAGATCTTCAACTTCATTCAAACTTTGAGTTTTAGTCTTGCCTCAAAGTTTAACCCTTAACCTCCTGTGTGAAAAGTTACATGTTTCAACCGTCCGTCTTTCTAACATGAAATATGAGTTTAATACAATTTAAAAACCTTCTAAAAAAGTCACATTCGTGTCCACTGACATGATTCTATGTTTTAAAAATAATGTGACGGATGCATCTGGTGTTTCCACGGCAACAACAAACAAGTAGTGTCTGTCATGCCAGCAGCCAGAACTCGACAGAAAAATATATTCTGTATAACATGTCTATTTTTAATTGATTTAGATTTTTAAATGTTTAATTTGCTACATGTTGTACGTGGAAGTGCTGCAGGACCAGACAGAGACTAGAGAAGAGTCTAGAATCAGGTACAGGTCTGACTTTAATAACGTTATCCATGCCATCCATATCCTGGCTGGAACGCTATCTCTCATTGTTCCTTCTTTTGTCATTGAAAAAATCAGATCAAGATGACTGGACTGTTGGCGGGCTGCACATCATGCTAGGCACTGCTGTGCATCCCCCCCGTCATTTAAAAAAACAACATCAGGAATGTGATTGGATAATAGGAAAAATATGTTTTTATAGAGGAGGGAACTGAAAAAGCGTATAAACAAGTCACTGAGTTATGCAGGGTTCAGGGGATTAGAGTCCAGAAAACAATTAGGTGAGGGACCATAAAAGAGTCTGCACGCTCACACAGAAAAAGAATCCCAGTCACAGAAATGCTTCACTGCATGCATTTCCTCGAGCCTCAGAGGCGAGGGAACGCCACAGAGCGAGAGTTTTCTGCTCTTTAGAACAACTTGGCAACTCTTCAGTAAACTGTTTGACGTCTGATCTGCTTCAGTTTCTGAAACATCTGAAAGTTTGTCACTGACATGAATTCATCGTCTTGTTGGGAGCTGCAGGTTCACCACACAGGGGCGGGTTATTACGCTGCAGAGCGACCGCTTCTTTACTGACTGACAGACGTTCATTAAGTCGACAGAAACCCTCTGGAGCAGCTGCTGACAGGAAGCCACTAAACACATCGTTAGCACACACCTAACTTTGCAGCGAACACATGTCGGCGGCTGGTTCCGAGGGTGAAGTCATCCCCTCGCTGTGAGCGAGTTTCGGCAGCAGTCAACCTCCATTACTGGCTGTAGTCGCTCTCAATGAATTCAAGGTGAAGACTTGATATTTGAGTCTTCACTTAGAAAACGCTACAAAAAACAATCGTTTGCACATTTCTATGTAAATGTTTTACAGTGGTTCTCTTCTGGGAAACGGTGGGCGGTCCCTCCAGGTGGCGGATGAGATTTTGCCCCAAGTGAAGGAGTTTCAGTACGTCGGGGTCTTGTTCACGGTGAGGGTAAGATGAACGGCGTCGGCAGTAATGCGGGCGTTGTACCGAACAGTCGTGGTGAAGAGGGAGCTGAGCCTGAAGACAAAGCTCTTGATTTACAGCTCAATCTTCATTCCAAGTCTCACCTGTGGTCGTGAGCTTTGGGTCGTGACTTAAAGAATAAGATCGGGGGATACAAGCGGCTGAAATGAGTTTCCTCTGGAGGGTGTAAGGGCTCAGCCTTATAGAGTCAGTTGAGGTGGTGCAGGTATCTGATTAGGATGATCCTGGTCACCTCGTTACGTCATGTCTTGCCTCAGGAGACCCCCCCTCCCATCCAACAGGGACAGTCTCCCGCTGTGAGGTGCATGTGTGAACAACCTGATCAGGAGAATATATCTGGAGCAGTCCTGAAGTTATCTAGATATCTTCAGGAGTCTAAATGTGAAAACGGCTTATGATACTTGTGGCTCCTCCGTGTGAATGACGAGTCAAAGGCTGTAACCATTTCACTCACAGCAGGAGGATGAATGAAACCAGCCGCCAGCGGGGGAACTTAAAGGAAAGGTCAAGCAGAGTTTGCAAACTGAAGTCTGTGTGTGAAACCAACTGTGTGTGAGTTTGTGGATTGAATCCTCCAGTCAGAGAACAGATCTCCTGAAGAGGGTTTGAAACCATCAGGGACGTTTTGTGTGTTCTGTACATCCAGAAAGATATCAAACTCTGACATGAAGATGAACAGGTCTGTTAAGAGTCAACAAAGCCATGGTGATGTATCGCCTTGATCAACTGACTGACATTTAGAAAGATGAGTTTGGAATAGAAGAAGGTGGACACTCCCCAGGTAGCCCCGCCCTAACTCCTCCCCCTTTATCTGGTGACTCGAAATGGGACCATCATTCAATAAAAGAACATCATGCTGTCTTGAAGAAAAGACATTGAGACCATCAGATTATCAGGAAAATGTTCACTGAGGGAAGAAATCGAGGAACGTTTTAACATAGACGAAGGGAAAATCTCCAAACAGCTCACATTTTCTGAAAAGTGGAGCAGGACGGAGATGATGGACTTTTCTCATCATTGGGGGGTTTGTAGACGGACTAGAGACACATATTAGAGTTAGAGAAACATGGGGAAGAGGATTTTACAGAATAATGATGTAGGTTTGTCTCCACTCTGAAAACTACGTCCACTTCAGTACTTTAAAGCGCCGTAAAGATCTGCATGATTGGGTTTATTTTAGTCATTATAAACTGTCGATCTTAAATAAGTCCAGATTGACTCACTGAGGACATCTACAGTAACGACAGCCACAAACAGCAGACTCAAACATATGATCCTCGTTACCGACTCGTCTCGCAGTGTTGGATTTTATAATAGCCAGTTGTTTCTGTTTCTCATAATCTCAGGATTTATTACATCCATACACAGAGGACTCCAGCCGTTATTGTTACCAATGCTGACGGACATACTTTTGGATTCTGTAGTTTGCTGATAACTAGCAGTTGCTAATGGCAACCGTTTACCTCTATGCAGACAGCAAACCATGCCCTCTAAGCATATACAGGTTTCTGATTGGTCCACTGATAGATTTTTTTTCTGATACATCTTCCCCAATCACTGGTTTGATAACTACAGCATCTAGTTAAAATTGCAAAGAAATATTTGATATATTGCACATGAATAATTTACTTCACAAACACTCTTAATGTGCACTTAATGGCGCTCTCAGTCCTCGTCCACGCGTCAGCGGGTAATTTTGAAAACGTATATTTTTCTGTGTGTTGTGACCTTTCATTCACAAACAGCGTTTCAGGTCTCTGTAAACTCTCCTTCAGTAAAAACTCCTTCCGGGGTGAAGATGTTCAGAAACTCTTTTTAAGGTGTAGACGGGGAAAACGCTGTGCGCCAGTTTCTCCTCCGTGTGAAGTCATCGTGCGACGCTGTCTCTTTAGTTTTCATGAGACTAGTGCATTGGCAGACGTTACCAAACTAGTGCTAACATTGCTATCTGGACTTTTTACACACTCACACATACACACACAGTTACTCTCCCACTATGTGGACAGTCAGGGACGCCTGATTGGACGACGGAGGTCACTGCTGCTTCATGCAACACTCACACCACACAAACCCCGCCTCCAACGATGGCGGTTTAGGACGAGACCCTGTCAGACTTTGGGTTGGTAGGACAACTTTAAAAATGAAATGGTCATTGCAGAGAAAAGGTGAGAACATGTTTGCATGTCAAAGACATCGCTGTTGACTTGGCGTGCTCATGACAGCTGTTACAGTTCGTTTTTGTGTTTCATGTGGACGCAGGTGATTTTGAGAACAGAGGAGGAAAACTTCAGTTTTAAAAGATACCCGCCTACGTGTGGACGAGGCCTGATGCGTTCTGTAGGTCTGGTGATGACAGCAGGAAAGAGAGGAGGCTCCTCTAATCGGTTCTGTGTGAGATTAAATCTTTGGATTTGAAGGAATGAAGGAGAGGAAACAGGGCAACAACAGTGAGAGTTAACAGATGACAGCTGATGCAGAGACGCTTGGAGACCAGCTTCTCCTTGGAAAACTGAAAAAGGAAGAAGAGAAGAGAAGCAGGGGCTCCACACGGCCATGACCACGGGCTAAATGTGGAACAGATGCTCCGGCTTTATGTGTGTGTGTGAGTTATAGGCTGTAAAGTGGCGCCCTATGGCAACACCAGTTTATCCGCACATCGTATCTCCGACCCCGGCACTCCTCACAGAAAACATGCCCAGTCACACACAAACACACAGAAAGGATCTGCTTGTGTGTGCTCTACATCCACATGTTGCACATTTTCTCATTTTACAGTTAGAGTGAAAGTTATGACTAGAGAGTGATGGGAATAATCAAACATAAAAAAGGGAACATTTTGATATGTGATGAGGTCCGTGGTGCTTCCTAACCTGCAGGAACGTTTGAACACCTCGCTGACTTTCTTTTTTTGTTTTTTAAACAATATTTTTTATTTGCATTTTCATTTAGTAACACATTAATACACACACACACACAAAAGACAA
Organism: Labrus mixtus; assembly: GCF_963584025.1. Lineage (NCBI taxonomy): Eukaryota > Metazoa > Chordata > Actinopteri > Labriformes > Labridae > Labrus > Labrus mixtus. The sequence goes on along the minus strand of NC_083618.1, from coordinate 24,471,350 downwards.
ACATATAGACATAACATTGACAGTATAAAAACAAAACAAAAAACAACAACAACATAAAAACAGTAGATAGATAAAAAAAAGAAGGAAGAAAGCATGACAAAACATAGACTAAAAAAAAGAAGAAAAAAAAAAGACAATAATAACCTTGCTGACTTTCACTTGAGATATGAGCGGCATGCAGAGGCGATAAACTCCTCCACATGGACGTCAGGTCAGCCATTCATGAAGGGAGGACACTGCTGCTGTGAGCTGTTCAATAGGCCTATATAACTGCACTTTACAATCCAACAATGCTGTTCTAAAAACGTCTCCCACATGTTACAAAGCCGAAGAGATTCAAAGGTCAACCTTTTGGAACCTGGGTGGAGAAAACGGGTGAGCATTTTTCATCGACGGAGCATCAACTTCTTGGATGGTCTGTTAACCGCACAGCAAGCCATGTATGTTGTCAGATATGTGTTAAACAAACTCTACAAACGAAAGAAAAAAAGACGAGAAATCAGACGGATCAAGCTGTTAGCCTCCTGACCTGCTGCTGACCTGACAGACAGATGCAGCACGCAGAGCTGTCAATCAAATCTACCACAACCCGTATACGGGCATAGCCGTTTTACGTAATAAAATCAAATCTGTTGAGTTTAAAAAAACAGTTTTTTCTTACCACTGGAACCACTTTTGCTGCTCTGCTAAAGTGCCTATGATGGATAGGCCGGAGCTTTGTAATATAGCAATAAGTAAGGTCTTTTACCTGCTTTTTGTAAAGTGTCTTGAGATAACACACAAATAAAAATTGATTGATTGATTGATTGATTGATTGATTGATTAAATGATTACAGACCGGTAGCACTCACCCCCATCATCACAAAATGTTTTGAGAAACTGCTCCTAAAACACATTAAATCCAGCCTCCCTGCCAACCTTGACCAACACCAATACGCCTACAGGGCACACCGGTCCTCAGAGGATGCTATTGCCACAGCCCTCCACACAGCACTCACACAAGATCAGGAGGGGACGTATGTGAGAATGCTTTTAATTGACTATAGCTCCGCATTTAATACCATTGTCCCCAGCAGGCTGGTCTCCAAGCTGCTGGGCCTGGGTTTAAATAGCACTCTGTGTATGTGAATAAAGGATTTCCTGTCCAAACGCCCACAGACAGTCAGACTTGGCACCCTTGTCTCTCCCAGTCTGACCCTCAGCACTGGGGCGCCACAGGGTTGTGCAGATGACACGACGGTGGTGGGACTGATTTCAGACAACAACGAAACACAATACAGAGAGGAAATAGACAGCTTGACAGACTGGTGCATGAACAACAACCTCACACTGAACACTAAAAAGACAAAAGAACTCATCATTGGTTTCAGGAGACACCATGAGGACCACACTCCCCTAACCATCAGGGGAGAGGAAGTAGAGAGGGTCACCAACTTTAAGTTCCTGGGGACTTACATCAGTGAGGACCTCACATGGACAATTAACTCCTCTGCCCTGGTTAAAAAGGCTCAACAGCGGCTTTATTTTCTACGCACTCTGAAAAAGAACAACCTGTCCGCAGAGCTGCTCAGAGCCTTTTACCGCTGTTCAATCGAAAGTGTCCTAACATACTGTCTAACAGCGTGGTATGTGAACTGTACAGAGGCAGACCGGAGAAGTCTCCAGAGAGTCATAAGGACTTCAGAAAAAATCATTGGACTTACCCTGCCCTCTCTGGAGGACATCTTCAGTACCCGCTGCCTCCGTAGAGCTAACAACATTGTGAAAGATGATACCCACCCCTGTCACCACCTGTTCTCTCTGCTACCCTCTGGGAGGCGCTACAGAGCACTAAAGGCTCGTACCTCCAGACTGAAGAACAGTTTTTATCCAAGAGCCATCACTGAACTGAACAAAATCAAACACTGACCCACCATGGGACAAATAATGATACAAATAGTGTCAATATTGCTTTGTGTTTGGATATTTTCTACTGTACTTGTGTAGGTATATATATACATGTGTGTATATGTATATATTTGTTTTTATTCTATATATTTATATTTTTATATTTCAGGCATGGCACCGTAAATTCTGTTGTACTCTTGTGCAATGACAATAAATTCTATTCTATTCTCCTGTTTCCACAGTAAGCGCTGCGGTTCACGGTGCAAAATTTTAATTTATTAAATTAATTGAAGAACATAAAATGTGTTATTTCATCAACAGAACAGAAAAAGATGATAAAGGAGCAACAACATGAAGGACACAGGAGCAGACTCTTCTGTCTTCATGTTCATGAAACATGTGCACACATCTGCTCTCTGAGGAAACCTTTTTTTGGACACTCAGTCGGAATATTTCAAATGTTTTCTTTGCCTTAAAGCATATTCGATGTAGTCTTCATGACTCAAACCCAACAGAGACCCGTATAATCTGGAGAACAGGATCTATTCTGAAAGAGATGCCAAAATCTCTGCAGGACGTGGGGCGACGCTGTCAAGCTAACATCAATCTAAAAACCTCAGAACATCTTCAGTATCCACGCCTTCAGTGATTCATACTGCTCTCAAACTGTAAATTATGATTTCTCTGACAACAGCTAGGTGAGGGGAACTCTTCTGCACCTGTTTGTTGTTAACTTTATATCCTCACAGCTCGCACACTTGCAGGGTTTGGTGTTCTAGTATGTTGGTTGCATTCCTGTTAGCGCTGATGCTAGGCTTCGGGAAAACAGAAGTCAAACAAAAGTCAGACAATCCAACAAACTTTAAAACTTCCTCTGACTGTAGAACAACTATATTAAACCTCCTCCTGGACTCATCACCCCCAGAGGCCCCGCCCCCTGCAGGACGTAGTGTTTACTGCTTGTAGCTACACTGCAAGCTAACACACGCTAGCACAAGCTAGTTTGTCACCTGCTTGTCCAACAGGAAGCACTTCTCATCCCATTATGTCTTTCATTTGTTTACATGAATAAGGAGCCAGCTGAGGTCTTCCGGGGAGGAGACCCAGAGCTCGCTGCAGGGATTATATATCCCTTCTGGTCTGGGAACCCCTTGAGATCCCCCATGAGGAGCTTGAAAACGTTGCTGGGGAGAGGGACGTCTGGGGCGACTTCAATCAATCAATCAATTATTTGTAGCGCGCCAATTCATAACAAGTGTTATCTTGAGACGCTTTACTAAAGAGCATATGGGATAATATGCAGGAAGGATTTCTCCTTTGTATTCCTCTCGTTCCTGTTGTCCACACTTCCTCCCCGCTGAGGTGGAGGTCGGAGCAGGCCGTGCATGAACAAGGAGGGTGGCGGTTGAGGGACGAGGGATGCTTACCTTGCTGCCACTGCGACCCTGCCCCGGATAAGCGGAAGATAATAGACGGACGAAATCTGCGACGCGAGCTGTCATGCTTCTTGCAGCCGGCTAGCACGGTCCCGCGAACGTTGAGTCGTTTAATACTGACTGCGGTCAGAGCGGTCAGCGCTCAACACAACCTGAAGAAAGTAGGCTACTTCCGGGCCCTGTAGCCAATCTTTGCAACGCGGTCGGCACGAACCCGTCGCCATGTTACAAAATCTTGGAGGTGTGCGGCTGGGTGCTCGGACCCACCGCGGACCATTCTTGCGCCGACCGCGATTGCGCAATATCGCCGCGCCGACATGCAAGAAGCATGAAATGAAAACACTGTGGAAAGATTCAAAGTCTGGCTAGCAAGCCAGCATTTCTGTTAAACATCCTGTCTGATGATATTTATCGTTTGGTAGCCGTAGGTAAAGATGTTGAGAGAAATGTGTGCTAGCTTGAAGGTACCTTCATACAGCTTCATTATTATCTCAGGCAACATTAAAGTGACAGCTGGTCAACACATGTAATAAGAGAGGGAATATAAACTTAATGAAAATCAGCAGGAGCAAAACATCAGGTTAATATAGGATAGGATAATACTTTATTGATCCCCAGAGGGGAAATTCGGGCGTTGCAGCAGCACGGACAAGTAAGGTCAAAATACAAAATACACATTAAACAGAATAGATTAGATAAGATAAATAAAAATAGGGGGTATATACAAGTACAAAATTAATGATGAAGTAACTATGCAGGGAATTGGGACAGTATGTGCAGGGAATGGCAAGATAAATAGATATATTGATAATGTTATATATTTTACGATAGAAGATATGTGAAAATATTGTCATACTTGATGACTGTATTATGACTCTCTCTCAGACTCTGAGAGCAACTTGCACAGTGACTGCCCTTCACGTCACCCCTGAGTAGAACATGGAAATTCATCCCATTTATAAAAAGGGCAAGCAATTGTGTTTTTCTTATTGTTTCCTTCTTTAGTCGGTCTGAATGTTAAAATCTTCTGTAAATTCACATTTTAAAGCTGATATTTAAAAAAAAATACTTCCCGGGGGAGCATGCCCCCAGACCGCCCTAGGGGGTTTGGATCCATGTCACCTTTTTCATCCCTGATGAGTTTGCACCCCTGAGTTTATCTACAGCCTGTGTGATTGTCTGACCATGTGCTCCCTCTTAGATTCTGTATTTAAAAACAGCTTCAAATTAACCTGCGGTGAACGCAGAATGTCCTCATTACGGTGACGAGGAACCGAAACGAGACCACAAAGACATGAAATGAAGGAATGCCCGTAAAGTTAAAATAAGTTAAATACCTGCGTACCAAAAGGTATCAGCTGAACCAATGAAAACATGTTATTTTCTGTTCATGGAAGGAATCAGTTCTCTGTTTCAGTGACTCAGTCGGCGCTGGTCAGGGAGGCGGAAACAAGCTTGACTCAATCATCTCGGTGGGAAATAAAGAAGCATCACGCAACACTCTGCATACCGCTGCCATGACGAGAGCAAAGGGAGGAAAAAAAGGAGCCGCACGCTGCTCGGAGGTCGCAGGAAACAAACGGGCTTCACAGAATCGTTTGAGCAGCAGGAGTGCGGCGGCGGCGGCGGCCTGCAGAGATCCAACACAGCCTGAACACGAGTAGATGATATTAAATGAAGTTGCAGCTCATGATATGATTTTTAAAATCCATGAAAGTGCTTTTTTATTATGTTTACAGCTACTGAATGATTTCACTGAACGCCATGTGCAGTATTGTTTTAGAAGAAGTACGTCTGCGCACAGAGAAAGCGGAGAACATGAACGAGATTTGGTTGATGAAATTAGTCAAATATGAACTAAAATTAAAAGCCTTTCCTTTTTTTTTTTAAGGTTTATTTTTGGGGTTTTTTGTGTCTTTATTGGAGAGATAGGACAGTGGATAGAGTCAGAAATCAGGGAGAGAGAGAGAGAGTAGGGAATGACATGCGGGAAAGGAGCCACAGTGGTTGGATTTGAACCCGGGCCGCCCACTTGGAGGACTACAGCTTCCGTACAATGGGTGCACACACTAACCACCGTACCGCCAGCGCCCAGAAAGCCTGGAAACTGGATGTTCATTCAGAGATCATCTTTGATCACTTTCCTTAAGTTGCATATTTACCTTTGCTCTCTCGTCCTCCGTGGAGCCCTCCACATGTGAACCTGACATCTTACGGGCGCTCCTGTAACAGATCCTGATGTTTTGACGCTGCTGTATTTCATGAGTCGGAGGAACCGCAGCATCATGTGGTCCCCATGTGTTGTATGAAAACTTAAACCCTTTCTGCAGAGCGCTGAGGGTCACAGCAGTAACTTAGGGTGGACAGAGAACGACCTCTTCAGCTAGGCTTTGATTCCTCATCACTGAAAGGTTTCATTGCTGACCCTGTAACAGACCTACACACACACACACACACACACTCCACATGTTGCTGCTTTGAATAGTTGCAGTGTAAATCTCTCTCTGAGAACATGACCTCTCCTCCAAGGGTCAGGGCCTTGATCCGTCTCTTCTCGACCCCTCCTGATTCTGGTCTTTATGGCTTCAGTATCAGGATCACGATTTCACTGTGTCGCTCCACCTTGCTTCATCATTCCTCTGTTCCTCTCCTTTGTTCTCTCTTTAACTCAGGACAGTTTCTACTAAATATAAAGTCAGGCTGCATGGTGGTGCAGTGGTTAGCACCGCACAGCGAGGAGGTTCCTGGATTGAAACCCCGTCTGACAGGAGCCTCTCTGTGAGGAGGTTTCTGGTTTGAATCCCCGTCTGACAGGAGCCTCTGTGTGTGGAGGTTCCTGGTTTGAATCCCCGTCTGACAGGAGCCTCTGTGTGTGGAGGTTCCTGGTTTGAATCCCCGTCTGACAGGAGCCTCTCTGTGAGGAGGTTTCTGGTTTGAATCTCCGTCTGACAGGAGCCTCTCTGTGAGGAGGTTCCTGGTTTGAATCCCCGTCTGACAGAAGCCTCTGTGTGTGGAGGTTCCTGGTTTGAATCCCCGTCTGACTGGAGCCTCTCTGTGTGGAGTTTGCATGTTCTCCCCGTGCATGTGTGGGTTCTCTCCGGGTACTCCGGCTTCCTCATTGTCTGTAGGTGTGAATGTGAGTGTGGCTGGCTGTCTGTCTCTATATGTCAGCCCTGTGATTGGCTGGTGACCAGTCCAGAGTGTAACCCCGCCTCTCGCCCAATGACAGCTGGCAGTTCAACAGGAATAGCAGTATAGATAATGGATGGAATAAAGTTCTCCTTTCTAATACAGAGTTTAAAATGGATCCATGAATAAAAGTCGAGTGAAACAGCAGAGCGCCGAGGCCCTCCTCTTAAGTGACGTCTGGTTCTGATCATCTTCAGGGTCTGGTGTTTACCTGGACTCAGAGAAACCTGGATCCACATCTCCCTGTAGACATGATCAATACTTACATCCTGTTTCCTCTATCTTCAGGTGCACAGTTTTCTTTAACAGATCTCCAGAGTATTCACTGCAGGATGCTGCCCTCTGCTGTTTGGTTACAGGAAGTGCACCTTCAGTCTTCAGCACCTTCGATCAGGGTCAACGCCCTGCTCGATCCCAGCTGTCTTTGGGCCAGAGGCGGGGTTACAACCAATCACAGGGCTGACATACAGTAACAGACAACCAGTACCTTGCTCAGGAAGTGACCCGGCACCTCTCCAGCTACCAGACCAACTTCCAGACTTGAACCAGCCACCATTTCAGTTCCCAACCAAAGTCCCTAAAGGCTGAGTTACCGCCCCAAACAGCTGTTTGAGATTAAAAACAAAAAGGTCTCTCTCTGTAGGGATCCTTTCTGTCATGTCATCACAAACTTAGAATAACAACCGGAGCCCGTCTGGGACAAAAAGTACAACTGTTCAGAAAGGTTAAAGACCGATGCAGAGCTAGGAGTTCAGTACTGAAGCTCCCGGTTTATATGGAGTAACAGGAGCACAGTGCAGGAGGTGGTGTTGTCCCGTCCCGTCTCATACTGCGACAAAAATGATAGTTTGAGTGAACAGTGAGAAACACCTCCAGCTCCTGAGGGGGAAACGCTTCCTAATGACGAGTAACTCATACAAAACTTTGCACAAAGCTTCTCAATTTTATTAAGATTTATTTTTTAAACCCAGTGAGTTCAGTGAGTTCATGCAACCTTAACTCTTCCTGGAGCATGAAAGTTTAAATATTCAGCGTTACATTATGAGACTTCTTACAGGGCGCACTCGCACCGGGCAACCTGTACCGTGTCCGAGCTTCACCCCCCCCCAAAGTCCAGGTTGTTTGACTAGTGTGATCGTCCCTTCCAAGCACAGGAACACAGCGTGGTCAGCCTTCATTCAGGAGAAACCCCAGAGTGTTGTTTTCTGATGTGCGGACGCAGACTCGACCGTGCGTCCCTTTTTTTTTATGTTTGAGTCCGCCTGTCTCGTAAACTGAGCACGCTTCATGATTACATAAAGACATGCATGTGTTGTATTACGATGTTAGGTACAAGAGTGTGAGTGCAGACCAGCGGGGGGATGGGGAGGGGGGACAATCAGGCTTCAGCACGGTACGAGACAACCAAGACTAGTGTGAGTGCGCCCTTACATGTTGCTTCACATGAGTCTGATTATAGGCACATTAACACACACACACACTCTCTCTCTCACACACACACACACACACACACACACACACACACACACACACACACACACACACACACACACACACACACACACACACACACACACACACACACACACACACACACACACACACACACACACACACACACACACACACACACACACACACACACACACACTAGCAGTCCGTTTGAATGAGCTCTTTGGCTTTTTGCAGGTTGTGGTCGACGGCTCCGTCTAAGAACTGGACCCAGGTGAGTTGTGATTCCCCGCACACGTGACTGGACCTGCACGACATCAAACACAAAAATGAGTTAAGGTCCCGTAAAGTCCAATAGAAACTTTATTTACAGATGATCGATTAGCTGATTGGCTGTTTCCAGGCACATTTACTCAACGCTCTCATCTCCGTCTCGTTATTGGTCAACTTGAAAATCCCCTCTGTGCTCCCTCTAAAGCCACACCCCCTCCCCCCTCTGTGCTCCCTCTAAAGCCACGCCCCCTCCCCCCTCTGTGCTCCCTCTAAAGCCATGCCCCCTCCCCCTCTGTGCTCCCTCTAAAGCCACGCCCCCTCCTCCCTCTGTGCTCCCTCTAAAGCCACGCCCCCTCCCCCCTCTGTGCTCCCTCTAAAGCCACGCCCCCTCCCCCCTCTGTGCTCCCTCTAAAGCCACACCCCCTCCCCTCTGTGCCCCCTCTAAAGCCACGCGCCTCCCCCCCTCTGTGCTCCCTCTAAAGCCACGCCCCCCTCTGTGCTCCCTCTAAAGCCACGCCCCCTCCCCCCTCTGTGCTCCCTCTACGGACGTTTCACGTGCATTTCATAACAACCAGAGGAGCGGTTGTCTGCTAACGTCTACAGCCCGTTGTAGAGACAACTTTTAGTTTAAGATTTATTGATTTATTTGTATGAAACCTGAGACAGGACTTAACGGGTTAGCGCTCGTTGTCTAGCAGCATCTTACCTGATGATCTCCAGAACCTTCTTTAACAGTGCTGCCAGTTTAGACACCTGCAGAGAAACACACCACAAGTCAACACGTTTAGTACGACCATGTTCCCTCAAAAATCGGACGTTGAGGCGCTGGTGGTGCAGTGGTTGGTGCGCCAATCGATGTATGGAGGCTATGGTCCTCCAAGCGGGCGGCCCGGGTTCGAATCCCACCTGTGGCTCCTTTTCCCGCATGTCATTCCCCACTCTCTCTCTCTCTCTCTCTCTCCCTCCCTCCCTCCCTGACTTCCGACTCGATCCACTGTCCTGTCTCTACATTAAAGACACAAAACGCCCCCCCCCCAAAGAAAAAAATGGGATGTGTAAAATGTCATTAAAGACGGAATCTGATGATTTGTGTAATCATTGAGTGTGTTTACAAGGTTTTGATCAGGCTTTCAAAGTTTCCTGTTTTTGTGGTTTTTGCACGTAAACATCATATTCTAATTTCAGAAACTGGGAAGAAACCCGATTTTGAGAAACCTAATTTTGATACCCAGAAAACGAGATATTGTGACGGTTTCTGACAGCTGCCGACTACCTGCGCAGGTGCAGCTTCAACCAAAGCGATGAGTCAGCAAAAACAACGCAACGGCAGCTCCAAGAGCGTCTTACTTCTGGAGCGGCGGAGAAGCTGAGTTTTTGTCTTTCGGTTTATCTGGTGGCGCTGAGCCCGCAAATCTCATTTCTACGCAGTGATCATAAAGCAGGATTGATCATGTCTACAGGGAGATGAAGAACCAGGTTTCTCTGAGAGCAGGTAAACACCAGATCCTGAATATGATCAGAACCAGGATTAGACTCAGAACCAGAATATTAAAGTCCATGTGGACACACTCAGTGAAAACCCATATTTAACTTGTTTGGAGGCGTGTGCATATTTGGAATTTGAAACATGTTTCAGAATGTTCAGCGCTCTGTTGCATCACTTTGTGCTGTAACGACACTCTGCAGCGCCCGGCTCAGACTCCAGGAGGTCTCACATCCTCATCAGACACATCAGGAGAATCCAAACAGATCTACTTCTTCTCTATAATCTCATCATGCTCACAAGACCAGATGTGAAAATCATGACTCATCACAGACTACAGGGTGCCCGGTGGAGGACGGCCTAAAGACTGATGTCTGAACTCCTGAGTATGTTTCTGTAGCATTCATGATGTGTGTGTGTGTGTGTGTGTGTCTGTGTGTGTGTCTGTGTGTTTGTGTGTCTCTGTGTGTGTGTGTGTGTGTGTGTGTGTGTGTGTGTGTGTCTGTGTGTGTGTGTGTGTGTCTGTGTGTGTGTGTGTGTGTGTGTGTGTGTGTGTGTGTGTGTGTGTGTCTGTGTGTGTGTGTGTCTGTGTGTGTGTGTGTGTGTGTGTCTCTGTGTGTGTGTGTCTGTGTGTGTCTCTGTGTGTGTGTGTGTGTGTGTGTGTGTGTGTGTGTGTGTGTGTGTGTCTGTGTGTGTGTGTGTGTGTCTCTGTGTGTGTGTGTGTGTGTGTGTGTCTGTGTGTGTGTGTCTGTGTGTGTCTCTCTGTGTGTGTGTGTGTGTGTGTGTGTGTGTGTGTGTGTGTGTGTGTGTGTCTGTGTGTGTGTGTGTCTGTGTGTGTGTGTGTGTGTGTCTCACATTGTTCTCCACACCGCTGTAATCCATTGGAGGGTAGAGGCAGAGAGCCAAATCATCAACACTGAGGAGAAAACAGTGACAGGAGTTGAACATTTCAGAACCACGAAGTTCTCATTGAAATCTTTTTACATTTTGACAAACAGCAGGAAAATAACGTGTGAGTGCATAAAGACCTGAACCTGTTCTCTGAGCTGCCTTTGAGTTTTGGGTTTACGGTGCAGGAACAGAAAGCCCTCCTGCTGCTGTGCACTCAAACACAACCACATTGATCACACGATCTGCTCATGGGTTGAAATAAATGATGTCACGCTGACTGGAGGAAAGTCGAACAGAGCTGTTACACTTCAATTCAAAAGCTGCTTCTCTGACCACTCTCACCCCATCAGGGATCAGCTGGTGGCTGCGTGACAGCCTGCTGATGACGTTACAGCCTGCTAACGTGACCGCCCACTAACGACGTTACAGCCTGCTAACACCATTAAAGCCCGCTGACGTGATATCCAGCTAATGTGACAGCACGCTAATGTTACAGCCTGCTAACGTGACCGCCCGCTAACGGCATTACAGCCTGCTCTGGCACACGGTAAGTTCACGCAGGCAGTCTGGGTTCAAGTCTGACCTTTGCCCCCTCTACCGCACGTCATTCTCCGCTCTCTCTCTCTCTCTCTCTCTACCCAGTTCTCTGTGAACGAAGGCGTGAAGCTAAAAATTAAAAAAGTTTGCGTGCGTCTGTGTGTGTGTGTGTGTGTGTGTGTGTGTGTGTGTGTGTGTGTGTGTGTGTGTGTGTGTGTGTGTTCCTACCTCGGGCTGATCTCCTTGCTGATGTCTGCCAGGTCGTCGAGCTGAGCGAGTTTCTGCAGCGTGCCGACGTCCCCGTTGGCTCTGACGGCCGATGTAAGTTTTCTCAGGCACGCCGCCGACGCCTTCATCAGCCCCTGACACGGACCAATCACAAGCCGGTCCTTCTCTGACCAGTATGTGTCCTGGTTTCCTCGAGGCTCGTCTCCTCCCTGCTCGTCATCAAGGACGTCACCGAACGGGTCCTGAGCCTCGGATAACGCCTGGCCGAGGGTCAGTAAACGAGTTAACAGGTGCACATAGTCCTGCACAACTTTGAACATTTATCTTAATGGATCAAATTATCACTTATTTCTTGAAGAGTAAAGCTTCAGGCTGCCGAGTAGAGATAGAAGTATCTGCAGCTGATTCTTGTTTCTCTGAACAACTGAGCTCAAAACACAAATAAAATGTTACTTCACTTCCATCAACTTGATCTGGATCGAGTGCAGCTCTCTTATATTTACAATATCACCTGCTGACCAGAACAGATCAGAGCGCACAGACGTTCCTAGTACACACAAATATTTGCGAGCCAGCTTGGAGAGTTGCAGGTTTGTAGAGACCCTGTGTCTCTCCACCAATCAGAGCGCTGCTGTCTGCAGAGAGACGACTCTCCCTCATGTAAGTCTGGATCTCCTGAATCATGCTGCCCCACAACATCACAGTCTTCAATGACTGAGGACAAGAGGTCATGCACTGGTCATGTTACACTGAGAGCAACCTCTGCTGGATCAAACGGCAAACTACTTCAGACGGCCTGATGCTCTGATGGACTGACTACTTCAAATTAGAACGGCTCATGCAGTTTGAAAAAGAGTTGTGACAAGGCTGGTAGTTGTTATGGTTAACGTCAGACTTAAAATCTCAAACTTTAACGTATGTCAATGTAAGGTCCTCTGCAGTGTGCGTGTGTGTGTGTACCTGTTCAATTTCTTCGATGGCGTCTTTCACCACTCCAATCTGATCGGACAGGACGGCTAAAACTGCAGCTTTATTATCTGTGTCACAAACACAGACACACACGCACACGCATACACACACACACACACACACACACACACACACACACACACACACACACACACACACACACACACACACACACACACACATTTTCAAAGCCATCAAGGCGAGGCTTAAAGGGAATGTTAATGAAAAGATGATCTCTGCTCCAGTCAAAGGAGCAGTATGTAACTCTGACACCTAGTGTTTAAAATGGGTACTGCAGTCCAGATTCTAAACATTGTAGAGAGCTGTCTCCCCCCCCTCCTCTCTAGAGTCCATGCTCACGCAGGTCGCCATGTGGCGGACACTGAAGCTGATGCTGTGACTTTAAATTACAAGATAAAGGCGGGAAATACGCTTTGATAAAAAACCTGTAAAGTTTACTGACCTTGTGGCAACTGGGGAAACTGGTCGCAGGCGGACCAGACTCCACCCGTAGATGTTAACTGTTCCTGTGTCAGACTGGAGGCGAGCACATGAAGAAGAAGAGGAAGAGAGATCCGGTATGACAGATTTTTAAAAAAACGAGAGAAATAGAACAAAAGGGTTTAAATATCTCTCTTAAAGGAGCAGTATGTAACTCTGACTCCTAGTGTTTAAAATGGGTACTGCAGTCTAAATTCTAAACATTGTAGAGAGCTGTCTCCCCCCGCCCCCTTCTAAAGCATCTCCAATATTGATCCTAGTTTGAGCACGTTTCTGCTCGTGGAGCTTATTAGAAACATGCAGAGGCTTTTTAGGTCGGGTACAATCACTTCTATCTGAACCAGTTCTCTTGCCCGCTTCCATCACTGCAACACCTGTTGGTTTGACCTGATAACTGCTCTCATATCTGACAAACCGAGGGGCGTCCAAAACGAGTGTGTGCCTGTGTTTACAACTCTATGACCCATCTCTTCTTCATTTGCAATCTAAAAATCTAAACTTAATATGATGACTCTGTGTGTGTGTATATTCACCTCTGTAGCGGCGAGCTCAGTATGACCTCCACCAGCTGAGCGACTTCCTCCAGAACCTCCCCCGTGGCGTCTCTGATCTTTCTGCGCAAACTAACGCCTGAGACAAAGAAAGAGAAAAGCCATCAGACTAGGTAAGAGTCCGATATTTCAGGTTCGTTTCAGCTGTTGTCTCTTTTGGGGCAGAACGCTGCAGGGCTGCCAGAGGAGGACTGCTTTCTAATGCTCGAAGAAGAGAGTCTATGTAAGAGGTTTCAGCGGCTTGACGACGTCTGGTGAAATTCTTGGTTTCATAACGGGGAACTATAAATAGAGGCGGAGACGCTCATATGACTCGTCTTTCAGGGAACAGTTTCCAGGTGACTTGACTTGGCGATATTAGAATTAAAGTAAATATGAAACACACGTAGCGATCTAGAACACTTAACGGACATGACAGAGGAAAGGCAGGGGTTATCTATTGTAACCTCACCGCTGGTGAGAAGCGCCCTGAACCAGAGTTTGCTGGCGCTGAAGAAGAGAGTAGTTGTTCTGTAGCTGCCAACAGTAGCAGTGTTTCCCCTACCATTATATTAGGGGGGCGGCCTGCCCCCCCAACTGCCTCCCCCGCCCCCCTTGAAGGTCAAGTAAAAAAAAAATATATATATATACAGTGTTTCCCCTACCATTATATTGGGGGGGCGGCCCAGTTTGATTGTGGAGCTAGTTGAGTTGGTCGAATAAATAAAAAATAAAAAAACGATGGTTTCTTTTACTTATCACTACTTCCTGCTCATGTAATTGCTGTGATTATCTTCAGACCCGATCACATCAGAGCTGATATTCAGAACAACAATAAAGATAAAATCTCAATGAGATCGGAGGAAGCGAGTCGTTGACTGAAGCCGAGCGGCTGCTGTGGGGTCGATGACGTTACCTTGGCTCTTAGGCAGCCAGTAATAAACTGTAGAGAGACTCAGGACGCTCTTCATCATGGACTCCGACAACTTCTCCACATCCTGCAGATCAGAACCAGGAAAGAGAAAAAAAGGGAAACGGACTTGAGCTTGTACATTTTCTTTTCACGTCTTCTGATGACTCAAAGCGCTTTCACACCGAAGGTCACACCCACACATTCACACACTCCTCAGGAGGTTAAAGCGTCTGACCTGTTGCGATGGCAGCGGGGGTTTGGATAAGGCCAGGCTGAGCTTCGTGGCTTCCTGGGACACAGACTTCACCGCCTGGTCTGAGGACAGAAGAGACTGTTACACATTCACATAGCAGAGGGAAAGGATAAGATCAAACGACACAAACCAGCGTGCAGCGAAGTTTACCCTCGACTGGTCGTTGGAAGACTAAATAATATTTGAAACTTGATATACAAAGAGAGAGAAACAGAAGAACGTGAGTCAAAGGTCAAGATAAACTCAACTCAGAGTGTCCCAGAAGTTGGAGAGGTTGAACGCTCCATCGGACTCGTTGGATTCTCCATCTGTGGAAACAAACAAAAAAAAAACCTCTTGTTTTGTAATCAATTATAATTGTTCCTTTTCATTACACGCTGATGTGATGACATTACTTTTGGGGTGACCAACGGAGTACCCCGTGCACAGCAGACCTACAGTACGCTCTCAGGTGCCGGTCGGTTGCACCTTCAGCCTGGCCGAACCTGAGGAAGGCTAAACGTGTTCTTCAGTTACGATAAAGTGACAGTAGAGTCATTCTCAGTGCGACACGGTTTGTTTATTTTTCATTATTTTAGGGTCATTTGAGTCAAATTTGTCAAACAATCACTGTTGTTATTAGAGAGGCGCCGATCCAATTTAAGTTCCGCTCCGATTCAGATTCAAACAGTACAGATACAGATGTTTAATTTATCTGCTGTCCTGAACATGTTTGTTTGTGTTGAGTTTTTACGCTCTCGCAGCAAGACAAATTCCCTTTAAGATACTCTTAATAAAGTTAATCATCACGCTACGAGTTATGCTGGAGCTGTTTGACCTCTTCCTAAAAGTCAGAAATGATGGGGGGGGGGGCAATTAAGTTTACGGCTCTGAACAAATCATAAAAAGAGCTGAGAGTGAACGGGCCGCTCTGATTGGATGATTTCAGAGGATGTTAATTGACACATCTGGCTGTAGATGTTCTCCCTGATGTGTTTGTGGATGAGCCTGACAAACCTTTGCTGATTTAATTTGTCTTTAAATGTTTAATAAAGTATTTATTTGTTGTTCTTTTAAGTTTGCGTGGCGGCTTGTAGTTTGTTAAGTTGTGCTGCTGCCTGCCTCCTCCTCTCAGAGATTATTTCCTGGTTATATAAAATGTTTTTAAAAGGTCTGTAACACTGAGTTCACTTCTGTAACCTGCACTACATATTAAAGCTGCTAATGAGACTTTAAAGGAGAATATCTGGCAGTTATAGGAAACAAACTGTTGCCATGGTTACTCCAACATGACACCGTCACATCTTTTTAAAACTAAAACGTCCATTAAGAGTTTAATTAAAACTACAAACACGCTAACAGGCTCGTATGTAGCCGAGCTTTAACTTTCCGTGCTGCGTCATAAACGCTGTAATGCGTCATATTTACCTCTGACTCGGTCTCTGACGCACCGGATGGAGTTCAGGAGATTTCGTAAAGGCACCGAAACATTTCCAACACAATTATCTGCGCTCATGTTGCCACAGTTTGTGTTTGTGTTTGTTGTGAAGCTAACTCGGCTAGTTTAACATGCGTGTTGTGGAACTAAAAGGGACCGGACGTTTAACCGGGGGACGATTGTTGAGGTAACACACCCACAGACTGGGGTCGCAGAAAGGTAAACAAAGCGCTTTAGTGACGCCCAGTGGTGAGATCGGTGTACTGCAGCCAGAAACATCAATTGTAATGGTACTACTAATAATAATTATGATAATAAGAGTTATATGAACATAATCGGCCAATCTTTTAAAACTAAAACAAAAATAAAAAAATACAATTAAATTGAAATAAAGTTTTATTAATAATTTATTTAAAATATTACACCCCCTCTATGATTTATTTATTTTTGTAATGTTCTTTCTTTTCTTTCTTTCTTTTCTTTTTTTTCTTCCAAGTATTTTGATGGGGGGGGGGGGGGGGGGGGGGGGGTGTTAGTTTGGGGTGTGTTACTGCATCCTATATACCAACATAGTTCTTAAATACAACTTGGCTTCCTTTAGAGTTCGCAGGAAGGACTGCCCTTATCTGTGCAGATGTGTTTATTGTTGACCTGACCTTTTATTATTCAGAATGTGACTTCTAGGTGCAGCCGTGGTTGTTTGTCGTCTGGATTAGGCTTGTCTCATGTTTGGATGTTTTGCGACCTGTATGAGTGTTTTTGTTAAGGGTGGGGGGAAGAACAGAAAAATATTTCCCTGTACAGTAAAAGCTATTTTCTGTTATTATCTTTCAATAAAAAGACCTTTGAAAAAAAGAAAAATATATATATATATTACACCCCCCTTTTAAAAAGGTCTGTCATATCCTTAAATGCGAGACAGAGGCAAGGCATTTAGGGCTCGAGGCCGAGTCAAGACCAGGACCATAAATATCAATGAAAGACCATTATCTTGTGTGCAGGGGCCGTGTCACTCATTTAGACCATAACACCAGGAAGGTTGCGGCCGTAACCGGGAGAAAAGATTAAACGAGTTATATGAACATTAAAAAACAGCCACTCAGTGGTGGTCTTGACCGGTCTGGAATAAAATTCCAGAGTCCGGTGTTGAGACCAAGACCGATCTCAAGTACTACAACACTAATTCTTATACAATACTTTATTGTCCCCCCGGTGGACATTTGTAGTCACATCTTACGCAGCTGGAACATTGATCCATACATACATAACTAAACACTCACGGCCTTTTCCAGGTAAGAGTCCTGAATCTCTGCCCTGATGGCAGGAAAGAAAAGAGTGGATTGAAAGGATGAGTGGGGTCCTGGGCTGGGTGAGTGGTCTGTGTGTCAGAGGATTGTAGATGAGGTCTGAGAGGTTCTGGGTGGGCAAAGATTATGATGCCTTTATTGTAGAGATATGAAAGTGAATAGAGTCAGGATGAGAGAGAGAGTTGGGGAATAACAAGTGGTAAGGAGCCACAGGTCGGATTCAATCCTGGGCCGCCTGCTTGCAGGACTATAGCCTCCGTACATGGCGTCCGCACCAACCACTACGCCACCGGGGCACCAAAGATTTTTGAGGCGGTATGTGTGATGCGGGTGAGTTTATTCCAGTTCAGGAGCATGTTGAAGAAACAGGGTGAGCAGTAGAGGAGGATGGGTTGGATGATACTTTTATAAAGTAGTAGAAGAAGAGATGTTACAGATGTGCAAAAAAACACGTCACTGGGACAAAGTAAAGTTATTATCCCAAAAGGAACATTTTAAATATCTTGCGTATCTTGTGTCAATACAAAACACCACACCTCTGTTCTTCCACCTTCAAAATAAAAGCACCACATGTTAGAATGTTTAAAAGGGGAAACCGAAATTTTCAGAGTAAAGAATAAAGTATTTAACAGATACAGTGTGGACAGCGAGCGGGTGTGTGATGTATTTTAATCTTTAAATTAGTATATTTTAATAAAGATAGATTTCAGGATATGTGTCACCTTCGATAAAGGTCCCCGTTCAGATAGAAGAACAAGGACACACAAACACACTCAATGCAAAAAATCAACCCGTCTAGACTGTCCTGAAAAAAGCGAATTAATGTTTGTCATAATGTCGAGCTGCAGTTTCTCCGAGGGCCTCCATGCCCCCCCCCCCCCCTCTCCTGGCCAATCAGTTGGCTTGTTTCAAGTCTGAGACAGATTTTCTTTCACATCATTTCAAGGAGTTAAGGCGGAGAAATTATTTTATTACCTCTTTTCTCCCTCTCTCTATTTTGTCTCATTCTTCCTTTGTCTCCTCATCCCTCCATCTCTCTCAGGTGTGATGTGTGTGTGGGGAGTTTTCTGTCTAGACAACCGATTATACCGAATAATGAGGTGGTGGGGGGGGGGGGGGGGGGGGGGGGGGGGGGGGGTTGAGGGGGAGAGGAGGGGGGCATGATAAGGAGCTGCAAAGAGATGTGATGTCAGACTTAGAAAAAAAGAGAGATGTGAAAGGGGAGGATGAAGAAGAGGCAGACAGGAGGAGGAAAAGGGAGCAAGGGATTAGAGATGAGACAGAAAAGGAGGAAGGATGCAGACGGGAAAAATTATAACAGGGAAGGAAAGAAAGAGAGGAGAGAAGGAAGGGAACGAGGGAAGGAAATAATAAAGGAAGCAAGGATGGAAGGAAAGATAGAAGGAATGAAAGAAGGAGGGAAAGAATCTATTTAAAAAAGAAGCACGGAGAATAGAAATATAAATGTTAGGAAAGACGTAAAGGGGAGAATCAAACAATAAACTGAAAAAGGCACCGGCAAGTCACACACACACACACACACACACACACACACACACACACACACACACACACACACACACACACACACACTCTCTAGACGCGGCTGAGCCAGAACAGCGACGCAGTCTGATCTGCTGCGTTATAGGAAACCCTATCAGTCACACAAGCTTTACTTTCCGTGTGCGGGCGTGTGATTGCACGCACTCACACACTCACACACACACACACACACACTCACACACACACACACACACACACACACACACTCACACTCACACTCACTGTAATAGGCTTATCCAGCGCTGCAGCCTTTAAACTGGGGATTTTTTTTTCTTTGCTGTTTTGGATGAAAGAACATTTCCCCTCGTCTAAAACAACACAGACCTCTAAAGAAACCTTCCTACGCGCGTGCGTGTGTGCGTGCGCGCGCGCGTGTGTGTGTGATCACTCGTTTTGTCTCGCATTCATAATTAAAACAAGAAAATGAGAGATGTGATTAAGACAGTCTGGAGAGACAGTCAGCCCAACAGACCTTTATTTTAAAAAACAAGCGGAGTGTGAAGACGGTGAGTAAGCAGAAAAGTTAAGACACTATACGAGAGACGAACTGTAAGCGAGAGGAACATTAAAGTATGATGTAAGTGAGACAGATGGTCGGGCAGCAATGCCGACTATGGATCATTTATTGAGACAAAGACAGACAGTGGGCCAGGTAGTGAGGAATAAATAAGTTTGATAACTGACGGAGGTCGTTGGTTGAGGTAGTGCGTCCCCCCCACCCCGGTGAGACAGACGGTGAGTTAGGCGGTAAGACAGGCGGTGAGACAGGGGATGAGACAGGCGGTGAGACAGGCGGAGAGACAGGGGTGAGACAGGCGGTGAGACAGACGGTGAGACAGGCGGTAAGACAGGCGGTGAGACAGGGGATGAGACAGGTGGTGAGACAGGCAGTAGGGCAGGCGATGAGACAGGCGGTAGGGCAGGCGGTGAGACTGGCGGTGAGACTGGCGGTGAGACAGGCGGTAGGGCAGGAGATGAGACAGGCGGTAGGGCAGGTGGTGAGACAGGCGGTGAGACAGGCGGTGAGACAGACGGTGAGACAGGCGGTAGGGCAGGTGATGAGACAGGTGATGAGACAGGTGATGAGACAGGCGGTGAGACAGACGGTGAGACAGGTGGTGAGACAGGCGGTGAGACAGTCGGTGAGACAGGGGGTGAGACAGGTGGTGAGACAGGCGGTGAGACAGTCGGTGAGACAGGGGGTGAGACAGGTGGTGAGACAGGCGGTGAGACAGGGGGTGAGACAGGTGGTGAGACAGGCGGTGAGACAGGTGGTGAGACAAACGGTGAGCGGTGAGACAGGCGGTGAGCGGTGAAACAGGCGGAGAGACAGGCGGTGAGACAGGCGGTGAGACAGGCAGTGAGACAGGCGGTGAGACAGGCGGTGAGACAGGCGGTGAGACAGTTATTTCTTCAGTGTCGTCCGTCTGCACAAAAGACGAGCAAACAGTCTGTCAGCGAGACAGATAAAAACCTGCTGCACGGAAATCTGATTAACGCAAATATACACACACACACACACACACAGCGACACACACACACAGACACACACACACACACACACACACACACACACACACACACAGACACACACACAGACACACACACACACACACACACACACAGACACAGCGACACACACACACACACACACAGACATACACACACACACAGACACACACACACACACACACACACACACACACACAGACACACACACACACACACACACACACACAGACACACACACACACAGACACACACACACACACAGACACACACACACACACACACACACAGACACACACACACACACACACACACAGACACACACACACAGACACACACACACACACACACACACACACAGACACACACACACACAGACACACACACACACACAGACACACACACACAGACACACACACACACACAGACACACACACACAGACACACACACACACACACACACACACACACACACACACACACACAGCGACATACACACACACACACACACACACACAGACACACACACACACACACACACACACACACACACACACACACACACACAGACACACACACACACACACACACACATATATCTAAATTAGTTCTGCACCAAAGTGAAAATAACCCAACAGACTGTGTGTGTGTGTGTGTGTGTGTGTGTGTGTGTCTAAATGAGAGTATGTTTGTTAAAAGCTTGTGTGCTGATTTTAATTTTCTGGATTGAAATAAAGCGTGTATAATGTTAAAGGTGTGTGTGTGTGTGTGTGTGTGTGTGTGTGTGTGTGTGGGCGACATGAATACCTCTTTTCATCTTTTTAATTTGTCTCGCCTGCTCTCCCTCTCTCTCTCTCTCTCGCTCTGTTTTAATTCTGCTGTTATATGAAAATCCCACCACAGAACATTCTCTCTTCAGGTACATTCAGGTCTTTAATTATTTAAAGACGCACACTCACGCACGCACGCTGTGAGAGCTGAAGCAGAAACATCTGAATGGAAACAGAGAGCAACAGGTGCCTCAGCTTCTTACTGGGGACGGGTGTTCTTTGATACTTAAAAAGTTCTCTTTAGGTATCGAGTACTTTCAGAAAGTTTCAACACTAAGTGAGAACAAAACTAAACATCTCCTCGGGTTGTTTTCAGTCATCAACGTGCAGAGAGAGTTGACATGAGATTAGAGCGATGGTAGACGTAACCAAACTAGCGCTGGTGCTAACGATGCTAACTGGACTTTTTTTTACACGCTTACACATACACACACAGTTCCTCTCCCACTGTGTTGTCGAGCAGAGACGCCTGATTGGACGACGGCGGTCACTGCTGCTTCCTACAACACTCCCACCACACAAACCCCGCCCACAACAGTGTGCAGTTAAGGACGAGACCGGGTCAGACTTCGGGTTATGGGGACAACTTGAGATGGTCATTGCGAGATATCCATTGCATTGTGTTGGCGAGACCGTTATCGCCGTCTCATGTTTTGCAGTTTTACCGGCTTCAGAAAGTCGTCTTTGTTGCGTCTGACTCTGACTCCCTGCAGCTGAGCAGCCAGGAGAAGTCTGTTGAAGCTTTAGCAATGAAGGTAAAATCACTGCTAACATCAGAATTCATTTTTAAATGAGGATTGTGTTTGTGTGGTGCACCGTCTCTCTCTTCTATGATTTGTTATTTTCTCTCCACTTTTCCGTCTTTTCCCGCCTCCCTCCCTGTTTCCCCTCGTCCCCTCGATCTCTCTTTGTTTACACAATCTCTTCTCGACAGAGGACATTTTTAATAGTCTGCTGCGTCTAGCCTCAAACAGAAACAGGGGAGTTGGGGGCGAGCGAATGAGGAACAGATCAGTGCAGAGAGAGAGAGAGAGAGAGAGAGAGAGAGAGAGAGAGGGAGGTAAAGGTGGGGGGCAGACTGAGAGAAGAGAAGCAGAGGTGGAGATAATGAGATCGAAAGAGGATGAGAGAGAGAGGTGGATTTGTTATTCTTGCAGGGTGTTGCACAGACAAGACACAGACAGACATTACCTCACAGGGCTGCAGCAGAGAGCGAGAGAGAGAGAGAGAGAGAGACAGAGAGAGAGAGAGAGAGAGGGCCGCGCTGTTTGTGCACGCAGCAAGAAATAAATGTCCTCAAGCACAGGTTTCACTCAAATGTCAAGCTTTCAGACGAGAGAGAGTTTTCTTAGAGAGCAGAAACTTCACTTATTGTTGGTCATTGATAAAAAAAAAACAGGAGCGGTAAAAAGATTACTTTGGGTTTCTAGATAATCCGAACAGCTTTATTTGGGCGTCGACCTGAAACTGAGCCTAATCCAATTTGAATTTATTCATGAAGCATGTTTAAAAACAACAAAAGTTGACGTATGAGCATGCTAATTTAAAAACAGCAGAGCAGTGAAGGAAAAGGGGCTTAGCGCATCGTTTCCACTTACTTATACTGTAATGATCGGAGGAAAGTCTGCAAAACTCCTCCCCTCCCCCGTCATATTTTGGTCAGGAATCGGCCTCGAGTACGTTCAAAAAGACAGTGTGCTAGCTAAGCTAACAGGCTGCTAACGAGCTAACATGCTATTCCCTTTGATTCACTTGTCGATGTTGATTGTAAAGTGATGTATGACTTACCTAGTAAGGACTCATTGTGAATCTGATCAAATAAGGTTATACTTATATATACAGTCTTTATCAGTTAGTTAAAATTGACAAAATGAGCCCCTCCCCCACTGCTTCAAGTAGCTCTTTACAGATGGTTTCTATCCAAGACATGCACTTCCTGCCGATGGACACTAGCAGGCATCATCCGGATGACTTAAAGGCAGAATGTGCGACATGTTCCACATAAATATATCATAAATCCAGTCTATCCTGTGTAAATGTGTCTCTGAGTCATGACTGTCTACAATGAGTGAGAAGCTCGAGTCCCGCTGGCTGTGTTGTTGTCAGAGTCGTGTTTACATGGACGGGACGGTCGGCTCCTCCCCTTGTGTATAAAAGCTGTTTTAGTCAAGGACTAGAGAGAAGAAGAAGAACATACTCACTGATTATTTGGATGTTAGTAAGAGTTTTTAGATCACGCTCATTCTGTCAGTTTACATGCAATGTGAAGCTACGAGCTAACTAAAGAGCGCTAACATTAGCATGCTAACACAACAATGCAGGACACAGGTGATTGCACCACGAGCCGAGGATAATTTTGTCCGCCGCTAGCGCTTGCCTCCTTTGTGTGAACTCAAGGGGAGGGGGGTTGGAGGTGTGTCTCTGGGGGAGAGCGGAGGCTTCAGTATGGAGGAGGCGTGGCCAAACAGCAGTTTTTCAGTCTCCATAGTTCATGTGTACCCACTTCTAAATCCCCTCCGTCGTATGCAACGATTTTTTCCCCCCAGGATGGCCAAGGGATGACCCGCCCATTATCTGTATCTAATTGGCTAGTACATATTGTTGCCTTTGCTGGTTGGTTGGGTAAGAATATCAGGGAAAGCCAATCAGAGGCAGAGTAGGCGGGTCAAAACTTCTTTGACATTGCCGTCCTCCGAGATAGCTAGCGACGCCATGCTAAAAAAAACTGGCAGCATCACTTTCCCTCCCAAAATTCAAGACAACAAGAAAGAAAATGTCGCCTCCAGTCGACCTGCCTGCCCTGTTGAAAGCAAATGTCCCTGTTGGGTTCTGCAGGCTCCA
Source organism: Labrus mixtus (assembly GCF_963584025.1). Taxonomy (NCBI): domain Eukaryota; kingdom Metazoa; phylum Chordata; class Actinopteri; order Labriformes; family Labridae; genus Labrus; species Labrus mixtus. The sequence continues at coordinate 24,447,341 of NC_083618.1, read as the reverse complement.
CTACACCTATCGGGGTTGAGTCCATACCGGGGTCGCTGCTGCCTCTGTTGGGTCCAAATATAACGGCTAAAATGTCAGCAACTCGTGTTTGCACAGGAAAAAAGAGTGTGTGCTGGTACGGTAAGTGCAGTGGCTCAAACATTTTAAAGTTCACTCCCTCTCTCTCTCTCGGGGAGTTTGTTTGTTTGCCGCACACCGCCTGCTGACATTACTCATCCTGGTGAGTAAACAGAGGCCGGGAGAAGTTTGAAAGGACAGTCGGTCGGAGGAGAGAAGAAGAAGGAGAACAGATGTCATGTTTATGCATCGATGACGACGACGATGATGATGACGATGATGTAATTTGTCCGGTGTGAGTTTGAGATGTTTATGTTTGGTCTGCAGCGTTTCGTCAGGGCTCAGTCACCTTTTGGTTGTCCCTAAAACACAGAAATGATAAGTTATGTCTCTCTAATAAATGTCAAATGGACTGCACTTTTCGAGCGCCTTAACAACTAAAAGCACTGCACACTACATCACACACACAGGATGCAGTTACACACACATTCACACTAATATATACAGTCTGTGGTTGAGAGGAATAAACCAACTCTCATTTCAAACCTTAAAAAAATAATCCTTACACCGTGTCCTAACAGCATGCGAGCATTATGTATCGATGTCCACACTGCATCCAATAAATATTGAATTCTCAGCTCTGTACATTTCAGTATCCCCCCCCTTGCAAAGAGAATAACATCCAGTGCTTTTGTACTGAAGGTGGACAAACAGATGTGTGATGCTTTGTATTAACGAGCAGCTGACTCAAATCACAACACAGAATCGTCAGTAAACGGCACACTGTGAGTCGGAAAAAAAGAAAGAAAGAATTTTCCGGCGTCGATACAAGTCAAAGCTCAACATTTCATCCACTGATTAGGATATTATCAATGCACCACAGTCTCCACTTTGTAAAAAACGCTAACGAGCTCTGTTGAGTGAGAAAAGCGAGTGTCAGTAGTGCGTAGAGCCTCCTCCTTCCGCGTTCCTCGTCTGTCTACGCGAGCGACAGAGGAAAATGTGTTTTCATTTCATTTCTAACCTTTATTTATTCTCGAAAAGGGCGCTGAGGTTTCTCTCATTTCCAATGCCGTCGAGATTACAAGCAAAGAAACACAAGAAACGCTCAGAGTCAGTGACAAAAAGCACTGAGATCCATTAAAGCAATTACAATTAGAGACAAAGCAGCTAGAGATCAAGTTCCTAAACTCTGGAAGAGAGAAAAGAACTCCGATCCTTACAGTTTGCTGGAGGGCGTTCCACGAGTTTAGTGCATCAAAGGAAAAAGCTGATTCTGATTTAGAGTTCTGTGAAAGCTCGAGGGACTCTAAGAACTCATGTAGGCGCCCGAATTCCACTCCAACAGGTGTGTGATGTAACGGCTCGGAAAGCGTCTCTTCGCTTTCCATTCATTTCCTTTGGAGAGCCGGAGAGGCAATCGCGCAAAGCATTACGGGAGCTTTGCGGCGCGTCTCGAGAAGGCCTCTGGGGCGCTCGGACAAGGACAAGAAAAGACCTGAAGTCTATTCTATGCAAATGAGTCCAGCAACCGCCCGGGCTAGCTGCAATTCTATCCAATCAGGTGCAGTCATTGAGGCTACTACGTAACCCACAGCAAAAAGGAGGGAAATGGAAATAAAATAATATACCGACCGCCATAAATCGGTTATACGCCCATCAAGCGGCGAGTTGAGTGCTCCGGCGCGATCCCTAACATCTTCACCTGAAGCAGTGGAGACGGGGTAAGGCGGGGGGCGTTGAGTTGAAAACGACACGCCGTGTCGTTAAACTTTGGAATAACGTTGTATCACCTTTTAGTTGTAAAGAGTAACACTTCATTTATCAGAAGTATCTGGGCTGGTTTTATCTGTAGACACCTGGACTCTACTGTAAATCTTGTTTCCCACAAAGGGTTAATAACGTACACACCCACACCCACACCCACACACACACACACACACACAACAAGCAGCCGTGGAAGAGGGGAATATTGTTCAAGCCTGCTGCTTTTTGGGTACAGGGCTAAAGTCAGATTAGTACGACTCTGTCTGTCTGCTTTCACAGAGAAACATGCTTAATCCTCTTTTAATCCCACCTGCAACCGGATTGGCTACCGCCTAAGACTCTGACGGCTATTACCCCGTACACAGGCATTAGACACAGACTAGCATACACCTGGTCCCAGACGCAGAGGGAGAGGGACGTTAGAGCAACAGTTATACCTGTTTGTCTGTTTCTTAGCTGGTCTCACTAATAATGCATGAGCAGAGAGGCAGGAGGAGGGTTAATGTACAGGATTTGGATTGAGGACAGAGGGAAAAGGAAAGTCAGAGAGTTAAAGGAAAGAAGGAAGACAAAGTGACAAAGAGAAGATCCAGCGAGACAAAACGTACACAGGAAGAAAATACGACAACAGAGACGGAGAGACAAGGAGGAAGATCAACACGGATTGAAGCGTGCAAACAGGAGGATTAAAAAAATGACAAAACAAAGACCAGGAGACTTAAAGAAACAAAGAGATTTTATTATTTTTTTTACAGCGGAAGCAAAGTCACGTTCAGAGATATGTCGGCTTTGTTTTAATAAAAAAGAAACACATGGGGAGCTGATGGCCTGGCCGGTCAGGTTGCAACCCATGTACATGTATAGTCCTCTGAGTGGGTGGCGCAGGTTAAAGTCCAACATGTGGCTCCTTTCCTGCATGTTATTACCCATTGTTTTGCTCCCTCTGTCTCCCTCTGTCTCTCTCTCTCGCTCTCTCGTCCACTGTCCTATGTAAAAAAAACACAAAAAAACACAAAATCAATCATTGAACAAAGAAACTCCCTCATGTTATTTAGTTTGTTTGACATAATCATAAACTGTAAATATTAATGGACCAAAACTAAGTGACTGCAGGGGGCGCTGGAGTCCCATCGATGGCGGTCTCCGTGCTGGAAATGCTGTCTCAGTCTAACTTTCAGTCAACCTAACGACAGGCTGAGAGCTGGCAAAAGACTCCTGACAAACCGTTACACCGCGCCCGCCTGTTAATCAGGCCACTCGACGAACTTCAGGATTTTGCACTTCCACATTGGCTTAATTTTTCAACACCAGAGGTTGCAGCTTGGGGTGGATCAATTACCCTGAACTAAATTTAGACCCAGGTTCCTGCGTTTGATAAAGGGGCTTTACTAAAAGTCTCACTGTGTCTAGTGAGTCACGTCAACTGAAACCTGCTTTCCTACAGCACGGGGAGGGGGGGGGGGGGGGGTGAATGTTTTGATGACTCATCAGTTTTGATTTGATGAAGGATAAGAGTTATTCACAATAAGGCCTGTAGCTGACCTGAATGACAGGCGGGCGCGGTGTAACCATTCATCAGGAGTCTTAAAACCCGCCTCAGCTCCAGCTCTCAGCCTGTTGTTAGGTTGACTGAAAGTTAGACTGAGACAACGTTTCCAGCATGGAGACCACCATCGATGGGACTCCAGCGCCCCCTGCAGGAACAGACTGGGGACGTCTCTGTTGCCAAAGTCATGTGGTAAATATTCAACCTGTCAACCACAATAAGACTTCAATGAAGTTAGCAGTCAACATAAACCAGACGGCAATTAAGTTTCCTCTAGCATGTTATTGGCTTTACTCATTAGCATATATTAGTATATTCATGCAGCTTTCTGGGGGACCATGGACCAGGGGGACTGAAGATCTACAGCTCAACATTCATCGAGGTGGAGGAGGAAAGTTTGCTTCTGTGGGGTTGTCAGGATACCAGAATAAAAACTTTTAGTTAATGTTCTGATACCACCGCAACAATAGTTAGAAGTCTAGGCACTCGATATTGGATACTAGGGCTGGGAATCTTTGGGTGTCTCACGATTAGTTTCAATTTCGATTCTCGGGGTCATGATTCGATTCAGAATCGACTTTTGATTCAAAACAATTCTTGATTCATGGATTCATGATCCATGATTCAAAGTCTATACTTCCAGATCTACTCCAGTCATCTGTGAGACTGGCTGATTTCTTGCTGCTCTTTTTAGCATTTGGAGTGAAAGAGCTAGCCTTAGCACTTAGCAGGGAGTGACTGATTAGCCAAAAATAAAAAATGAATCGATTTTTGGAAATTATGAATTGATTTTAAATCTTAGAAGAGAAGAATCTCGATTTTTACATTTCCACCTCTATTGGATAATATGTGTTAAATGAACTTGCTGTCTTCATTTCCAGAAAACGCCCTCGTATAGACTGAAGTAGTACGATCCAGACAGCACAGCTCTTGTCTCTCCCCTCGCGCTGAGAGTAGCGTTGCTTGGCTCAGGCAGCAGGCTGAGACAGAGAGCGTTGAGCTGGCAGTGAGTCAGTTTACCGTCTGAAGGATGCTGAGTCACCTAAACGGACACCCAGGTGTGGTCATCCTTTGTCTGCGTCTCCTCTTTATCTCACCCTGTCTTTGAACAGTGAATGGGATGAATCACTGAGGCTGGATACTTGTTCTTTATCAGCCCTCCTGAATCTCTGTGAGTGTCTCTGTGTCTATTTATCATCGGCCTCTTAAGAGCTCACGCTGAAAGGGTCACCGAGTTAAAAGATCGGTCATGCTGGGAGCGGGGTGTTTTCAGGAACCAGCGAGAGGATGATGTACAATACTCAAAGGTCCAGTCAGTGAGATGTGTAGTGAGTGAGATGATAAAGTGACCTTACTATATGATCAGACATTAAGGAAACATGCTGTTGAAGTGCTGGCTTCTCTTACAGAGTATGTCCTCCTTCTAACTTTAGATTCTGGTCCTGAATGCTCTGGATTTCTTTGGACCAGAGAAGGTAGGCGGTTTTAAGGCGACCCCCCACATGACCGTTTTGGATGCCCCTCGGTTTGCCAGATATGAGAGCAGTTATCAGGTCAAACCAACAGGTGTTGCAGCGATGGAAGCGGGCAAGAGAAGTGGTTCAGATAGAAGTGATTGTACCCGACCTAAAAAGCCTCTGCATGTTTCTAATAAGCTCCACGAGCAGAAACGTGCTCAAACTAGGATCAATATTGGAGATGCTTTTGAAAAATGGAGAGAGGTTAGAACGCAGAAAGGTTTACAGACCGATGCAGAGCTGGCTAAACACTGAAGCTTCAGTGTCCACCACATGGTGACCTGTGTGAGCATTGACTCTAGAGAGGAGGGGGCGGGGGGAGTCAGCTCTCTACAATGTTTATAATTCAGACTGCAGTACTCATTTTAAACACTAGGGGTCAGGGTTACATATTGCTCCTTTAAATTGAAGTGATTGTACCCGACCTAAAAAGCCTCTGCATGTTTCTAATAAAATATGAAGCAGATGCTACATTGATGATGTAGGTGAGGTGGATCAGCCGGTGATGCAGATGCTGCTGCTGAATGGAGAATCTTGACACTCAAGTTTTAAATGCCTCACGTGGAAAGGAGTTGACGTCAGCATTTTGATATAAACACTAAGAGCAGTGCATCTGGGACTTTAAATCTTACAGCACCAATGTTACTGTATGCTGCTGTTCCCTTCTCTGACCGCTACCAACTAAGACCGCCTGTCTCCAGAACCCTTCGTATTGTGTAGGCCAGATCATGTTGTCGATCATTAGAGTGTTTTTGGAAGATTGTTTAGTTGTGTGTAAAGAGGGACATAGAGTGCCGTTTAAGCACTGTAAGTATTTGCACACTGCACAGCAGGTATCGGAGAGTTCACTACTTGTCCTCCTGTTTTTGTGTCAGGAGACGAGAACGACTAGAGAGACTCGGGTTGTTGGTAGAGTCTCCTTTTTGTTTGTTGTTCTGAGCCTCACTCTGCTGTGTTACATCTGAAGTAGACCTGAGGAGTGGGGGTCATTCGTCATGTTCCTTCAAGGTCCTACATTGCACCTTTTGTACATTTTGTGTTTTTTATTTTTTATATTTTACATTTTTAAATTCTATTTGATATATTGTAATATCTTCTTAAACTGTATTATTTAAGTTGATAGTTTTGCTTTATTTCCTTGTTAATTGTTTAGCACCAATACACCAAGTCAAATTCCTTGTATGTGTAAATGTACTTGGCAATAAAACCCGATTCTGATTCTGATGTTGAGTCTTGGTTCCTCAGGACCAAGGACATGTGTGTCATAATGGATGTCACTATCTCACCGGCTGTACAAATAAAGTAACCAGAACCAGAACCTGCCTGGTGTCAGGTTAATGGACCTGCTAAATCCCCTTCAGCTTTGTCTGTGTGGGCTCTCGGTCATCCAGGTCATGGTAACACACAGCTTGATCCAGAGGAAACCCGACTTAAAACAAGTCCTGGATCAAGCTCCGCATCCCCTCCACCTTGTCCTGCAATGTCCTGCAACACTCACTGAGGAGTTAGACCTTCATTGGAGAGCCTTTACTGTCCGACGCTGCAGGCAGGAAACGCTCGCTTTGGTGGCAGCTTTCTCTTACCACACGGACAGCTTGAACACGACCCAAAACCTGTCTGTCCTCATGTGGTGTTAGAGTGTAATCCATTACCTGGAAGACAATAGATTAAAGGGGAGCGGACTAACAAACTAACTCCAAAACACACCAGAAGCCAAAAATGGTGGACGAGTCGGGTGTGGACCTGTGAGAGAACCTGAATGCTGCAGAAACTTGGAAAGACACAGACTGTGGTCAACAGCTCCATAAAGGAGTCATGTGCATGAGTAGAGTATCACAATAACTGTTCAACTTTAAACCTCACTGCAAAGTGTCTCACTTTAAACAGTCCACATGACATCAGAAGGTCTGGCCTCAGGTCGGTTGGTCAGTGCCACTGGCGTCCAGCAGGGGGGGTAGAATCCCTCCACACTAGTGTATCCTCCACCCTGCAGATTACCTCACATAAACTAAAGAAGTATATAACATTGGGGGGTAAAATCAAATGTATTTTTTGTGATTATGAAATCGAAACTTTAGAACATCTGCAGGTTTTTTTTGTATTGAAAAAACAACAAGCTCTTAGTGCTGATCATTTTCAAATGTAGACATTTCAAAGTTAGAATATAAAATAAGCAAAGATGGAATTTTAATGGAGGATTTAAAAAAAGAAGAATTTCCCTCATCAGTTTGTCCAGTCCAACCGCGTGTTTCATCTTTATGAGTGAAACTAAACAAGCGTCAGAGATAATAAACTAATAAACTGATTACAGGCTGCAGATTCGACGCCTGACTGTTCTTCATTTGTTGTTTTCTTTTCTATTAATTTTTATACTTTCGTTGTGTTTCCATCCTCTGTTCTTTAGGTCATGCTCAGACTAGTGTTGGAGTACTCGAAATCGGTCTTTGGGCTATTCCACTTTGTGGAGGTCTCGGTCTAATGGTCTGTAGGCTACAGTCCTCCAAGCAGGTTGCCTGAGTTCGGCCGGACTTGTGGCTCTTTTTCCACATGCCATCCCCCACTCTCTCTCTCTCGCCCGCCCCACTGTCTGACTCTATCCAGGCATAGCCCCTGAATAAATCTAAAAAAAAAAAAATACTATTAGTGCTTATCTTATTGGCTGACAAATGTCAGGTTGGGATATCTCATGAAGGAGACTTATATCCAGCAGAGAACCACTGCGTTAGTTCAGGGGCGCTGCTTTTCAACCGCTTGGGGCCCAGGGCCAGTAGGGGGCCCCCAATGTCTGACAAAATTAAAACGACAGCAGTGGCTCAAAATGTGCAAAGTTTTCAATGACAGTAGGAAAGTTCACATTTCACAATTTCTGTTGATATCAGATCTTTTATTTTTGACATTATGGTGATAAATGCCGGTTGGAGGGGCCCCCTGTGAATTCATGCCTAGGGCCCCAACAGACTCTAGAATCGCCCCTGTGTTAGGGGCACAAGATATAAGGCTATATATTATGTGCACTAGTTATTTTTTCTGTGTACTTTTTGGGACTTCAGGGCCTCAGTAAATGTGGGATCTTTGTTTCCTTCTGCTTTGTGTGTGCAGCCTTTGGTTTTGCAGACCTGCCATGGGCCAAAAGTAGAAAGTGGAAATTGGAAATGAGAGACAGACTCAGACAGTGTCACCGAGGGAGAGGAGGGAAGGTGGGGGGGGGGGGAGTCACAGTGACTGAAATCCCTGGAGACACAGAGAGAAGGGGGGAGACAGAGGGAGAGACACAGACAGGACCAGACAGACGGTCACTCACATCGACTGAAAACACAGGAACCATTATAACAGATTTCTAGCGGACGGAACCGGAGATTCAAACTATTCCTGCAGACGTTAAAAACAGTATTTACCGGCTGTACCGTCACTCAAACGGTACGCCGAACAGACAGACAGATAGATATATTTCGAAAGGAGGAGGAGGAGGAGAAACCGGAGGAGGAGGAGGAGAGAACCGAGTCAGGAGGAGGACGGACGGACGGACGGGAGAAGAAGAGGGAGAGGAGGCTGGAGAGAAAAGGAGGATTTTTTTTTTTTTACAGGGAGTTTGGCGTCGTCGCCTTCCTTCCGATCGCTCTCTCTCTTCTCCAGCCTTTCTCCTCCCCGCGTCTCGCTTCCTCTTCCTGGAGCATTCATGTCCGACTCCAGGAGGCTTTAAATGTTGAACTTGATGGGTGTTTTAAACGCCACCGCCGCCGCCAATGTCTCCTGTACCTGTAACTGCAAGCGCTACACCTCCCTCCAGAGCATGGAAATCAGTGAGTACGAGTTGAATCCTTTTACTTTTCCTCGCATGTTTTTTCTTTAACTGGGTCTGTTGGGGGGGCAAATGTGAAGCCAAACAACCGGGATTGTGGATCAGTGAGTCAAAAAAAAAAATGTATCTTTGTATCATCGGCTGTGGTTTAACCCCTCTGACATGAACAGAAAGGACAACACTGTGCTTCAAAGTAAAGTTTTAGGCGTTTTAATCTTCAGTTTTGGTGACATGTAGGCTATGTGCACTTTAACACCGTAAATTGTGCGTATTGTGTCATTTTAAACCTCTTTAGGGGTTAGGGTTAGGGGTCCACCAACAATACTGTTCTCTATTTGGTGAATGTTTAAGCCATTTGTGGATTTTGATCTTGAACCAGCTTCTCATCCTTCAGTTTTAACTTTATTTATTTCATTATTTGAGGTGTTTAACGTTTGTTTTTTTTTGCTTGTTTTCGGTCGTTTCACTGACTTCCATGGAGGATTTTATTTTTTTACGGTAAAAACACGACTTAAAAGAGTTTTTAAACTGTCCGGAAGTATCCGTAGAGGATATAGAGAGCCGGATATTGGAGGTAAAGGTGGGTTTGCTCGGTGAATAAAGGTGAAGGAGAGAGAGAGAGAGGGAGAGAGAGAGAGAGAGAGAGAGAGAGGGGAAGAGCTGGAAGTTTTGTCGGCGCTTCGTCATTCGAGCAAAAGAAGCCAGACGTCTGTCTAGCCGTCTGCCTGCGCGTGAGTGAGACTGTGCGCGTGCGCGGTCATGTGTGTGGTCGCATCCGGGAAATCCCTGTGATGTTAGGATGTATAAATGAGTGGTGGTTTTAATGTATGTGTATATAAATATAGGTGCTGTTTGGTGAAGCAAGGCATGAAAACACACACATGGGTGATTACGTCTTAAGATCTCATTCACGTGAAAGCAGTGTGTGTTGTATGTGTGTGTGTGCTTATTGTATGTGTGTGTGTCCAGCTAAAGTCACAAGCAGGGGGCTGAGTCACACTGGTTCACAGCTGGTACAAGCAGGGTTCAAGTTTGGTGAAAAGGGTGCATATGTGTGTGAGTGCAGAAAAAAATGGTCAACAAAAGCCTTTTCCGTGTTTGGAGGAGTCAAAACGCTGAAAAGATTTACAGTCAAGAATGACAGAAAACTACAAGATAACCAGCAAGTATTCACCATGGACAAGCTGCAAATCAATTCCCCCACTGAAATAACGGTTTATTTATCAACTCTTTAAAAGGGTGCAGGTGTCTTTTGTTTGTTTCAAACGCACAATACGATAATGAAAGAGAGGGACGCTCTCTGCAGGTTGTGAAAAACAGCAGCCGTGAAATAGCCTGTTCTACCTGCTGGGACTGAAGAGACTGTTTTATATGTGATGTGCATTGTTGTTGTTTTTTTCTAATATAATTCAGGATTTTTTTTTTTTTTTTAAAGATTTATTTTGGGGCTTTTGTTGCAGTAATGGATGAATCCAAATATCTAATTGGCATGTCGTCTCTGCCCTGAAAGAATCTGCAGTCTTAATAGCGACGCACATGACCAAAGGTATATGGACGGCCAAACACGACAGGTCTTTTCAAAGCCCAAAAACAATCATTAAACTGCAGCAGACCGCCTTCACTCCTTTTGTTTTTGGTTAAAGTGTCAGTGAGGAAGTCAGGGCTGGGATAACCACGTCTTTATTCACGGGTAGCGAGCCGGTTTTTCAGCTGTACGTGGGCTTGAGAAGCACGTTATTGTCTGAAAGAACAAACAAGATGTGAAGCCTGGAGATGTGTCTCCACTGAATATAAAGAGTACATCAACGTGAATCTTAAATGATGTCTAACCGTTGTTGCACTCGTTATGAAAAGCAATCAATGAAACGCAGGTCACTCGCCGTCTGATGCTTTTAACAGAGACGAGATACGAACGCAGTCAGACGCATAATTCCTCAGTCTGAGAGCAGACGTGATGTTTAGTCTGGAGGAGCACAGAGGGAGGGAAACAGACGAACCGGAGAAGAAGAAGAAGAAGAGAGAAGAGAGAAGAGAGAAGACTGCAGAGACAGAAAGAGAAGAAGAAGAAGAGAGAAGACTGCAGAGACAGGAAGAGAAGAGAGGGAGAGAGAGGGAGAGAGAGAGAGAGAAACGAGACATCTAAAAAAGAGACAAAGAGTTTGGAAACTTCATGCTGCATTGACCTTTTATGTAAAAAAAACAAAACAGGATTAAGCGTGAGGAGTTCGAGCCACTCTGGACACGATGCAGCCGAGTGTGACAGGAAGAGATGAAAGGAAGTAGAACACGGGATAATCCACGTTATGCACTCGAGATGTGCTGATCAAAGGACGATGGAGACATCTTAGGAAAAGACGGGATTTCCCTGAACTTCTCAGATAGGAGGGGAGGGGGAGGGGGGAGGGGGGGGGGGCACCTTCTCATTTTATAAGAGAAACCTAAAGTGATAGACGCAGACTGCTTTTGGTAAAAACGTGTTTTAGGCGTGTTTTAAGCCCCAGACAGAATGAAACCTACTTTAAGTTCTGTCTTATTTCAACCTTTTTTTTAATTTCAGTGATTGAACGAATCTCCAAAAATGGGCAATTTAGAGGAAACTGTCCTCGGCACGGAGGTTGTCCAGTTGGTTGAAATAACTCTTTGAATGATTTGTTTGATGACTTCAAGGTGAGAGATTCACTTTTTGTCAGTCCCCACGTCTTCAAAGTGAGACTGTGCGAGCTGAGAAAGTCTAAAGTGCCCAGCCGTCTTTCTTGATTGGAGATGAGGATCGGCATCATCAGTCCGACGTCTGACAATTACATCAATATCTACCTGACTAAAGACAGCTCGAGGTAAAGTTCTGTCTGAGCTCTGTGGGGCGACTCAGTGATGTATTAGCGCCTGACTGATACGGGATTCTTAATAAACACGAGGAGGCTGGAGGAGAAACATGCAGCTCACCTCGAAAACTTCATGAGTTTTGTGTAAATGTGAAAGCCCCGTCATTGATGATAAATAAAAGGTGGAGCAGACAGTTTAGTGCTGAGCGTACAGCTGCACCTGTGACGGCTGCATTTAGACTCTGATTAGTCATTGAAACAGACCTCAGACTCATAAAGAAGCTGCAGAGACCCTGACTTAAACCTGCACAATGTTCCTCATCTGGATCTGTGAGGATACAGATACCTGTTACATACACACATGAACACACGCACACACACGAGCAAACACACACACACACACACACACACACACGTACTAACACATCTGTTCTGAGCGGCAGACACAGCTAGTCAAAGCACATGACATCAGCATTACTCACAGGCTAGCCATGCGTCCTCGTGTGTGTGTGTGTGTGCATGTGCGTGCCTCAGTGTGTGTTTCGGTGTGTGTGTGTTTCAGTGTGTGCGCGGTGAAGTCATTCCTGGTATCAGTTTGTAAGAATCATTTCCTACCAGCAGCTTGTTTCCCTGGAAGTTTGTATCATGTCTGGTTGTCGAAACCCAAACACCTCCACAGTCTGCGTCTGTAGCCAACATAAATGTTTCTGCAGAATTTGTCTGAGTGTGTGCGTGCTCCTGTGTGTGTGTGTGTGTGTGTGTGTGTGTGTGTGTGTGTGTGTGTGTGTGTGTGTGTGTGTGTGTGAGAGAGTTCAGCTGGAGAGCATGGTGGTATTTTTCTTTGTAATTGAATTCAAGGGAAGATTGTTCCTCATGAGTGGACAGGAGGGGATTGCAGTTCCAGGAACAGAAATGACACAATCTACACACATCCCTGTTCCTCTTAAATCACAAGTTTGATCCCTGCCGAGGCCTGGGCACACCGGCGCTTCAACAGGTCGAGTACATGTCAACGAGGGATCTAGTTACGTGATGATTTGAAACGTTGATTTAAGGGTGCTGACCCAGTAGTTTGGTCTTTAAAAAAGAGGCGAAAAAATCGCTCAATATCTTGTGAAGCCCAAGTCCTCAGATGTATTTTTAAAGGTTAGCTTTCATAACCATCCAGGAAATATTCACATTTATGGAGCTGCAATAAGATAATTTTGGCCTTAAAAGTACTCAAATAGTTTGATAACCCTAAACCCAATAGTCAAAGAGGTTTGAGTCTAAAACATGAGTAAGCACCAGTCGATTAATCGTTGCAGCTCAAGATGAAATCATCCCCTTCAAGTTCAGTTCACATTAAAACTGAAAATGTTTCTGACTTGAGAAATGTCTGACTTCCTTCATGTGTCATTCTGTCATCGTCATGTGTCCCTCATAGACGCTCCACATCCTGTTAAAGCTGCAGCTCTCGTGACAAACTGATGATGTTTACCGATCACTGTGCAAAAAAAGAAATCCCCCAACACTTCCACTTTGACAGCAAAACATCAACAAGAGGCAAACAGGCACAGAAACTTTGTCTCTAAACAGTAAAACTGAGTTTAACAGAAGCACCTTAAAGGAGCAGTATGTAACTCTGACTCCTAGTGTTTAAAATGGGTACTGCAGTTTAAATTCTAAACATTGTAGAGAGCTGTCCCCCCCCCTCCTCTCTAGAGTCCATGCTCACTCAGGTTGCCATGTGGTGGACACTGAAGCTTCAGTGTTTATCCAGCTCTGCATCGATCTGTAAACCTTTCTGTGTTCTAACCTCTCTCCATTTTTCAAAAGCATCTCCAATATTGATCCTAGTTTGAGCACGTTTCTGCTCGTGGAGCTTATTAGAAACATGCAGAGGCTTTTTAGGTCGGGTACAATCACTTCTATCTGAACCAGTTCTCTTGCCCGCTTCCATCGCTGCAACACCTGTTGACCTGATAACTGCTCTCATATCTGGCAAACCGAGGGGCGTCCAAAACTGCCCTGTGGGGGTGTCTTAAAACCGCCTACCTTCTCTGGTCCAATCAAATCCAGATCATTCAGGACCAGAATCTAAAGTTAGAAGGAGGACATACTGGCTGCTGCATTGTAAACAACCTGCAGTTGTTGGAGAGTTTTGAAAAATAAGGGTTAAAGTCTTTGACATGATCAAACATGGCCGACTGTTGTTGTTAGGCAGCGTTTACTTCTCTTGTCTCTGTGTTTGAGTCTCATTGATCTTTTCTCTCTCTCTCTCTCTCTCTTCGTCTCTCTTTCACTCAGTGAATCATGGAAATTAAATGATTGAGTCTGTTCTGGCTGGCCTCCTAGACTTATTATGTAAACCTCTCTGTCTGGCTGTCTCTGTGTGTGTGTGTGTGTGTGTGTGTGTGTGTGTGTGTGTGTGTGTGTGTGTGTGTGTGTGTGTGTGTGTGTGTGTGTGTGTGTGTGTGTGTGTGTGTGTGTGTGTGTGTGTGTGTGTGTGTGTGTGTGTGTGTGTCTGTGTCTGTGTGTGTCTGTGTGTGTGCACGTGTCAGTCTGATTTTGTCTGTTCATTTCCTGCCTGATCGACTGTGTAAAAAATGTGTAAAAAATTCTCGTCTACATTTTCCTTTTTTCTCGCACTAAAGAAGCGATGGTGATATTTGGTGTGTCTACAGAAGCCCGTGAGGATCAACCTCTCCCTTTTGTGTTTTTCTCCTCTTTGATTGACAGCTGGCATTGTCCCAGAACCAGAAACACTTTAATCCTCGTGTACGATAAACACTCAGTAATTTGTCTCTGAAGAAATGATTTTTCCAAAGAAAGCCGACTCGGCTGCAGCCGCTCGGTCTGCCCGTTCCTCCTGACACGTGAGACTGGGAGCTGTGGGAGCTGTGGGAGCTGTGGGAGCGGCCTCAGAGCAGCTGCTGCTCAAAAGCACGTCAGCAGGACCTGTTCATGCACAGATGAACACTTCCTGTTTGGCTGTCTCTGTCGGGATGACAACCAGCCTTCATTCTGTCCGTGTTTCTTGCTGTCAAAATAAGAGGAGCTATTTCAGACTTTTTATTCATCATTTCCAAATACAAAGTTTCTCCACTTAATCCGCAATTTCAACATATTCTGTGTGTGCTGACGGTGCACGCCCTGCCCCACTGGATCCATTTAGTTTATAACATTTTGGAATATACAATTATGAGTCTGTATATTGTGTTTTATTTTGAAATTGATCGGACGCTCTGCGCGGTGGCCGCCATAACCACGGTGGCATCTCAGCGCCTGCTGCCGACTGTGACAGGGGGGTTAACTACATTTCCCAGAGTGCATTTCTCATCTGACTATTCTTAAAGCTTTCTACCTTCTGTTACTCCTGTTACCTCCTTCCTTCTTTTCTCACACCCTTCCTTCCTTCCTTCCTTTAATTCACCCTCTCAGCTGCTCTTTGTTTCGGGGTCTAGACGTGAATAAGAGCACAACACAGTCATCGCCGTGCTCGCCGTCATGCATATATGTAGATGCATGCTGCGTGTGTGTCTGGGGGTCAGGGTCACCGTCACTTAGGGGGGTTGTGTGTTTGTGTGTGTGTGTTTATGTGTGTGTGCTCTCTGCATATAATCTGCATACAGGACTGTGTTAAGCGGAGGCCCTTGTAGCCTGTTGGGCCCATATTGTGCCATTAATGAGTCTGAAGTCGGAGCGGGCCGTGTGTGCGTCTGTCTCGACAGTGTGAATAAATCCATACAGAGAGCGTCTGAGGGCCGACAGGCTGCGCTATAAATAACGCCAATGACTGTCTGCTGCTATATGCACCGAGTGTCATGAGGCAGTGTGGAAAAGATCGGCTCTTGTTTTTCATTAATTAGTCTGAGACAGGAAAAAAAAAAAAAACCCTGTTAGGCTGTCTGGTCTTCTAAATACGTCGATTGTCGTCTGCTTGAGGAGCTCACACTAAAGTGCGTCTTGTTTTTCAGTTATTAGTCTGACCCAGGAGGAGGTCTGGGTTGGATTGTTCTAGTTTCTAAATGTTCACATTAACATCTGATGACATGGGAAGGAAAGTGTCAAAGTGTCTTTTTGGCCTTTATCGATTAGTCGGGTCTTCTTGATGAGCGCTTGTGTCGCCTGCAGATGAGGAATAGTTTGAAGTTTCCAGATAAGTAAGGGAGCCGTGTTTAATTTCTTTTAACAGCTTTTTATCTTGGGGTTTAGTATTAGATTTGAAAGTTTCTCTACAGTGGTAGACATTTTGTCAGAGTAAGCAGCTGTGTGAACCGCCCTGTCAGAAGCCGGACACATTTTACTCTGCAGGACTCGGGAGGTGTCGGTCTGCTGCTGCCTCGGTCAGTAAAGCCTCGTTCAAACTCACAGAAAACTCGTGTGAACACAAACAGCTGAATGTTCCTCTCTTCACCCGGAGTTTCTCCTCCAGCCTCCTCGTATTTATTCTGCAGAAAGTCAGAGTGAGCTGATGTGAGAACGCAGCAGGATATAATCAGGAGAATTCACCTGGAGCGAGTGGGGGGAGGGGGGTGGTGACCTTTATTCCCTGTATGACCTTAAAATAACCGGCTTAGTGCATGTAAGACCCTGTCCTCTGTCCTCCAGCCAATGACAGCGCAGCAGGTGAGTTTAGGAGTGGATACAGTTCAGTGATTGGTCGTGACACACACACACAATCATTTCGGAATTTAGATATTCAGATCTATGTTAATTTGCGTCTTGTGGTGGGGCTGTTTTTTTTTTTTTTTTGCATATGAAACCAGCGCTGGGCTGCATCTGCGGGGAGAGAGGCAGTCTGGGTGTCTGCGAGGTCAGAGGTCAGGGGTCAAGTCAGGAGGAGGGAGGGGGAGGGTCGAAAGGTTCATTGTCACATCAGAGAGGGCTGCATGTTTTTAACGTCGCAGAACGTGTCGATCAGTCCCGTCGAGTTGTCTTGTTTTATGGATTCCCGATGTAATGAGGTGTGTGTGCGACGCCTTTGATGAGGTCGTCGATTATCACATTTATGCAGTAAATATGTTAAAAAGCAGTGACTCAAGCTGGCCGCACACAAGTCTGTGAAGTCCAGTAAGTGTGCAGAAGTCTGCCTGCTAGATTTTGGTAATTAGGAAACTAAGAAATGATCCAGGAACGGCTGACTTCAGAATCAGCCGTCGCTGTATAGCAAGCTATGAGAAAGAGAATCCCAGATAACGCTCAACTGAGAGCCGACAGGTGAGAGATGTTTTGCTGTCTGCTCTGAAGGGTGTTGTTCTGTGTGAGTTCAAACACATCGCAGTCTGAGAGGCTCTGATTTATCTAAAGGTGCACCAACAGACACTGAAGGGTCTTTTTGAAGGGTCTAGATTAGCAAAGATCACAGTCTGCTCTCTGTTCGTTTTGCATTGCTGTGTTTGAAATGATGCAAAGGTGCTGTGGTGTGTCTGTTATAGTTCCCCCCCCCCCCCCTCTTTTGTAGATATTGTTTCATGTTCCTGACATCCTGCTGTGTCACAAGCTGTCTGTGATGTCGTTCTGTCAGACACACATCGGAGACGTCACTCAGTCAGCTGGTCTGACTCAGAATGAGACCAGGTCTAGACAAAAGACACTTCAGTCTGCAGACCCCGCACGCACACACTCTCAACCCCCACGACACACACACGACATGCACGTTCATGACCGTGGGCTTGACCCCTGCGCACACACACGCACACACACACACACACACACACACACACACAGACGTGTAGGTTGGACTGTGTCTGCCTCACTTTGCCCTCTGGCCCAGAGGAAACAGCTGGGACCACATCATTTGCATCCACAACACAAACACACTCTCTCACACACACACACACACACACACACGGACAGACACACACACACACACACACACACGGACAGACACACAGTGACCCCGCCTCTCTGTTCATATTACTCAAAATGGTCATTATTCATTTAAATATTCAAACACATCCACAACGCAAACAATTCTAATTATAAGAGCACAGAGAGGCTGGGCACACACACACACAGACACACACACACACACACACACACACACACACACACACACACACCGTCCGCACCGCAGTGTGTCTAGACAGAGCAGCGGGCTAGAGAAGCACAGTCACAGCAGTCAACTTTTTCAGCACGACAAAAATATGCCTTGAATGGTTTCTGTGGAGAACAGTGACTCGGGAGAGCTTGTTAGCGGCTGAAAATGTGACTTAATAACAAACGTGCTGTTTGTTTTAGTGACTTTGGGGTCTGATTTGTCACATTTTCTACGCTGTGACCAGGATTACATCCACGGAAAGTGGCTAAATCTGAAAACATATTTTGGGAGATATTGTGGCCTTTTGTCCTCAATAAGCTGGAGTTTTTCACCCCCCCCCCCCCCCCCAAAAAAAAAAAAAAACTGAGCTGTTACTCTTTTGGGTGAAAAATAATGTTTAAGGGGTTTTATTCTTCAACCAGCAGAAACAGAAACTGTAAGTGCAAAGGAAAAATCAATTCACAGGGTTTCTTCATTTACTGTACGTGCTCTCGGCCCCTCGCTCATTTCCCCATAATAAATAGATGAATGCATGATCAGACTCCGGTGTAGCATTAAGAGTTATTTTTCTTCCTCCCTGACATCATGTTCACATTAGATTTTACCTCCCCCAAATGTTACTTTTAACTTCTAATTTAAAGGAGCAATAAGTAACTCTGACCCCTAGTGTTTAAAATGGGTACTGCAGTCTAAATTCTAAACATTGTAGAGAGCTGTCTCCCCCCCCTCTTCTCTAGAGTCGATGATCACTCAGGTTGCCATGTGGTGGACACTGAAGCTTCAGTGTTTATCCAGCTCTGCATCGGTCTGTAAACCTTTCTGTGTTCTAACCTCTCTCCATTTTTCAAAAACATCTCCAATATTGATCTTCCAATTTTGACAAAAACGTCCAAACAAATCCAGAGCATTCAGGACCAGAATCTAAAGTTAGAAGGAGGACACACTCTGTCAGAGAAGCCAGCACTTCAACATAGCATGTTTCCTTAATGTCTGATCATATACTAAGGTACCTTTATCATTTCACTCTCTACACATCCCACTGATTGGTCCGTTTGATGAATGCCTCCTGCAAACAGGACGGTTCTGTTGACACTGAGCCAACAGGTTACCTCAATAGTCTCCCATCTCACCTGAGCTGACAGATTCTTGGCAACATCGGAAACACAATCGCTGCTCGCATTGTGACCAACATCCTCCCACACATCCCTCAGAGAGGAGATGACGGGCCCTGCCAGCTGGCACACACACACACACACACACACACACACACACACACACACACACACTTGCATATGTATGTATGAGGCCCATATGGAGGCACAGAGCCAGTTTCCCAGCTTGTTTGCCATCCACCCGTCTATTAAGGCTTCATTACCCGACCACAGATCCTCTCATGGTAAACATTTGTGACACTGACGCTGCAGAGGAATGTTGACTGTCGAATGGAAACAATAGTGGATACAATTCAGTGATTGGACGCCATTCAAACCGGTGAATATGACGGACGTGGACGTAGCAGCAAAGAAGATAAAATATAATCAGAGTGAGGAGAAACACCAAGCGGATAAAGCTCGTTCTAAAACGAGGGTGAACCTTGTGTTGTCTTTTACCCGTGGACGTGGAGTTGGTCTGCTTCCTGTTGGACAGGCGGGTGACAAACACCGGCGGTTAGCTTGTGCTAGCGTGCGTTAGCTTGCAGTGTAGCTACAAGCAGTAAACGTACACACTACGTCCTGCAGGGGGGCGGAGCTTCTGATGGCTACAACTCCTCGTCTCATGTGATACATGATTGATGGAGCGGTGTAGGTGCCAGATCTGCTCGGGGTCCTGCGTCTGCTGGTGACATTTGTATGATGACGCAGCACGTTGTGACTGGCTGTTTGTTGGCGGCGTATGCGAACAGATAAGTCCCGCTAGCAGGCTAGCTAGTTAGTTAGCTTACACGAAATGTAGGCTACTAGCCTAATAACCTTGTCATGCCGCAGAGAATGTAGTTTATATTTTCCACAGCACAAACTGTAGATAGTACAACACTTGTATTAACGGTATAAAAACTATAACAATGACAAAAGTTTAAAAGAAGACACAATATGATTCGCAATGGATTGTGGGATGTGTAGTTCCTTGACATGGATGAAAATCATGTACACAGTCTTGTCTTTTTTCCGTTTTTGAATGTCGTTTTGGTGCCAAATGAACTGTCCTATCGTCAGTGGGCGGTCACTGTTGTTGCTCAAAGACCCGACGAAACTGTGAAAACTGTAAACCCTCCGATCATATTGTGTGACTTCACGAGCAGGCGCAGGACCCCGAGTCGATCGGAACACCCGCCGGCAGACTTTCTGAAACAGTTTCAGCTCCCCGCCCCTCGGTGTGTCCCTTTTTCAAACGTTC
Organism: Labrus mixtus; assembly: GCF_963584025.1. NCBI lineage: Eukaryota > Metazoa > Chordata > Actinopteri > Labriformes > Labridae > Labrus > Labrus mixtus. Next base: position 24,427,414 of record NC_083618.1, on the reverse strand, counting down.
CTCTCTTTGCTCCTTTTGTTCGTTTTTGTCACAATGATCTTGTTTGGGTTTCTGCACAGAATTGTTTTGTCTGAAGTGGAGGTTATCTCTCTCTCTCCCTCTCTCTCTCTCTCTCTCTGTCTCCCTCTCTCTCTCCCTCTCTTTCTCGAGGGCGAGTTGATTCACGCCGAGGATCATTCTTTAAGTCTTTGAGGAAGAATAGATCTCTTCTAAAGCCAGGTGTTTGTTCTCTTTGGAGCCCACAGGTGAAGGAGCGCTCGGTTTCTGCTCTCAACGGTCGCTGTGCGTTCAGACAAAGCGCCACAGTGTTTACGTGTGTGTTGGTTTC